>NW_027420282.1:0-59118 GCF_009905375.1 Apium graveolens
CTTTGCAAGCAGAATCATTAGCATTCCTGTATTCTCAGTAGTTCAATTTAAGCAGCTGTGAGCATTCATTCACACAGAGTCCTCTCGATATTATATAGATCTATGGTGGAATTGTTTAAATCCCCCAGAAAGTTTTAAAGCTCTTGTTTTTAATTACTTATGTTTTGATTCAATTAAGTTTACATTCCTCCTGTGCTAATCAAAACATATCTATACGAGTTGAACATTTTTATTTCGAGAAAAAGGTTGAAGAATTACATTCAACCTCCCTTCTGTAATTCTTGCTATATTGTTAAGGGACTAACAAACTACCTAGGCAATCTCATCCGCAATTGAGACCCCCCACTCGACTTACTTCCAAGGGACAGCGAATCCTTCGATTCCCTGATCTGAATCTCAACCACCTCAGCTCCAGGGGCGAACCCAAAACCTGAATCTAAATGTTCCTTTAGGGGCACAATCGTGTGGTTTTGAGATATCAACTATAGTATATCACCTGCCTATAAACCCCACTTATGGATGCCAATATACTCAGAGGCTGGAGGAGCAGGCCACCCCTACCATCTCGATCACAGCGTTGGGATGATCCTAACTATCTTAGAGGTTTGCAATCAACCAATAATGAAAAAAATGTATCCGGAACCTATACAACTGAGGAGAGTAGAGTCACCTGATAAAAATGCCCATCACAAGAGGAGACGAAGGGATAAAGAGTCCGTTGGAGACATGCGCCTCGAGCCTGTTGGAGGCAGGCAACCCGAATTTCAAGAAGTTCAAGGAGTGGCGTCCCAGACTTTTGAAGAAAGGATACGTGCTCATAAGGAAGAAATCCTAAGGCTAAGGAGAGATATGGAGAGAAGTCAGGCTAGACAGCCAACAAAGGCCAACCGAGCTAGAGAAGCTAGGAGAACTGCTCAAGTCATCGATTTGGAGGAAACTCCTAGGAGAAAATCAATGAATGTCCCTCGGGAAACCTGTTTGGGTTGCTCCCCCTCGGAGACCTAAACGATCTAACCCTCCATTTCACGGCAGAAATCATGAACACTCATATCACAAGGAAGTTCAAGATGCCAACTATAACAACCTATGATGGAATGGGACATCCAGCGAATTATGTCAGGACCTTCTCTAATGCACGATTGTTGTAGCCCGTGAATGATGCGATCAAATGTCGGGCTTTTCCTCAAACCCTGTTAGACATGGCCCAAAGGTGGTACAACCGCTTGCCATCAACTCAATAGGATCCTTTAGAGATTTAACTCAAGCTTTCATCAAGTAATTCATTAGCGGGAAGATGTATGAAAAAAGCTCTGCTTCTCTCATGAGTATAGTGCAAGGGGTAAAGAAGTCTAATGGAAAGTGGAAGATATGTGTTATTTCACTGATCTAAATGATGCATGCCCAAAGGATTGTTTCCTATATTAAGGATAAATACTTTAATTGACGCAACTGCATGTCATGAGATTCCAAGCTTTATGGATGGGTTCAGCGGCTACAATAATATCAAGATGCATAAGGATGACATTGCAAAGGTATCATTCATCATTAACTTTGGTTTTTTTTTGTTTCTTGTTATGGCATTTTGTCTCAAGAATACATGAGCTACCTATCAAAGGTTGGAAACAAGATCTTTAAAGAACTAATTGGGAAAACTATGGAAGTCTACGTAGATGACATGTTAATTAAGAGTCTTGTAAGGATTGATTATATATCCCATATGAGGGAAGCTTTCGAAGTCCTTAGATATCAAAAAATGATGTTGAACCCCGCCAAGTGTGCTTTTGGAGTAGGATCTGGGAAATTTTTAGGATTGATGGTCTCCAAGAGGGGAATTGAGGTCAATCCTGACAAAATAAAAGCCATCTTAGACATGAGACCTCCAAAAATAGTAAAGAATGTTTAGAAACTCACTGGGAGGGTTGATGTTCATCTCCAAGTCCGGAGATAAGTGCTTATCATTCTTTAAGGCTTTGAAGAAAGTAAAAGACTTTACATGGACTGATGAAAGTCAAATAGCATTTGAGGAGTTGAAGAAATACATGGTACAAACCCCGTTGTTCGCTAATCCAGTCTTGGTCGAGATTTTTTACTTATCTGGCCGTTTCTAAAAATGCTCTAAGCTTCGTGTTGGTAAAGGAGAAACTTAAAGTCCAAAAATCCATATATTATGTCAGCAAGATTCTACATGGGGCTGAGTTAAACTATTCCACTGTAGAACAGTTTGCTTTAGCCTTGGTTATGGCCTCAAGGAAGTTGTGTCCCTACTTCTAAGCCCATAAGATTAAGGTATTAACAAATCAGCCTTTGAAATATCATTCATAGTCCTAAAGCCAGTGGAGGGCTGGTCAAATGGGCCATAGAGCTGGGGGAATTTGATATTAAGTACAAACCTTGGGCGGCAGTCAAAGCCCAGGCCTTAGCTGACTTCGTGGTTGAATGTACCATCGCCAACACCCCAAGATGAGGAAGGAAAAATGAAGGTTGAAGACAAGGAGTTTTGGGTACTCTATTTTGATGGGGCGTCAAAAACAAATTCAAGTAGAGCTGGCTTAGTTCTACAAAGTCCCGATGGATTTCTTATTGAGTATGCCATGAATTTAGATTTCCCCACTACAAACAACGAGGCATAATATGAAGCCTTGATAGCTGACATAGGCCCAGCTGGAACATTGAGAGTCAACAACTTGAAAGTTTGTGGAGACTCGATACTTGTGGTATCCTAGGTCAATGGAGAATTTGAGGTCAGAGATGAAACCATGGTCAAATATGTATGGTTTGTGAGAGCTGTGATGACTCAGTTTGACGAATGTCATGTCAAATACATCCTGAGGGAGGAGAATTCTAAGGCATATTTGTTATCAGATTTTCCTCTTCTGTGATCGAAAATAGTTCTGAAAGTGTATACTTCCATGTTTGAAGAAGCGGAACATTGATGTTAAGCTGGTTGCCCCTATCGGGCTTGGGGAATCATGGATTGATCCCATTAAGGCTCACTTACAAACCGGATGGCTTCCCTATGATATATTGGAGGCACATAAACTGTTTGTTCGATCCCTGAGATATTTTTTGATTAATGGAATTCTTTATAAAATCCTTCATAATTCCCTATCTAAGGTGCCTCGGGTCTGATGAGGCCCGACTTTCTTTGGAATGGTACATGAAGGCATATGTGGCGAAAACTTGGGGGGTAGGGCCTTAGCTCACAAGATTACTCGTTTAGGCTTTTACTGGCCAGAAATGATAGCAGACGTCAAATATTACGTGAAGAGATGTGATCGGTGTCAGAAACATGCCCCAGTAGTAAGGCACCATACCAGTTAGCCCTGTTAGAAATGAAGGAATTAGCTACCCAATTACAAGAACTATTGGAGAAGGGTATGATCCGTGTCCCCTTGGGGAGCACCAGTATTGTTTGTTAAGAAGAAGGACGAGAGTATGAGACCGTGTATCAATTACAGAGAGTTGAAAAAGCTAACCATAAAGAATAGGTACCCGTTACCCGAACAGATGATTTGTTCGACCAGCTGAAGGATGATGTCTAGTTTTCCAAGATCGACCAGAGAACCGGATATCATCAACTAAAGATTAAATCCGAAGATATTCCAAAGACTGTGTTCCGTACTAGGTATGGACACTATGAGTTCTTAGTGATGTCTTTTGGATTAACAAGCGTCCCAGCGACTTTCATGGATTTAATGAATAGAGTTTCAAGAAGTATTTGGACAAGTGTGTGATAGTTTTTATTGATGATATTTTAATTTACTCAAGGACCGAGGAAGAGCATGCAGAGCATTTGAGGATAACTCTAGGAATACTAAAGGAGGAACAATTGTATGCCACATTCTTAAAGTGCGAATTCTGGCGGAATGAAGTAAAATTTTTAGTACACCTGATCAATAAGGAATGAGTATGATCGACCCCTCTAAGATAGAGGCGGTCTCAAATTAGGAAAGGCCAACCACACCCACAGAGGTAAGAAGTTTCAAAGGATCGGCCGACTACCATCGCAGGTTTTTCAAAATTTTGAGAAGGTCACAACCCATTTAACTTGACTTACTCGTAAGACTGAGAAGTTCGAATGGACAGAGAAATACGAGAGCAATTTCCAAGAACTGAAGAAAAGATTGGTGAAGGCCCTTGTGTTGGAGTTTTTGGACGAAAAGGAGATTTTGTGATTTATAGTGACGCTTCGCACAAGGGATTAGGGTGTGTGCTTATGCAACACGACAAGGTAATCACGTACGCGTCAAGACAATTAAAGGAATACAAAATTCGATATCATACCCATGATCTTGAGCTCACGACAATAGTTTTTGCCTTAAATATTTGGAGGCACTACTTGTATGGAAAAAAGTGCGAGATCTTTGTTAGGACGAAAACACGTGCTAATATTCATGCAAGTATATGCGATCACAATTAATATAGAATTACTTCTAGTTCGTTCCCACTGAACTGGTTTAGGTTAATTTCAATCAATGCACTTATGCAACAATGGTATAGTTATTATTCAATGCTAAGACGAATAACAAATTGGGATTGTTTATAACTACGATTAACTAAGATTATACTAAAGAACATTAACTAAGAGATTAAAAAGGATTGTTTTACTATATGACACAAACATGGGATTCTAACTTCATTACTACTTCATTAACTTTGTTCTTAACCTTAGCATGCAATGGTGATGACACTAATCAGATAACACGAAACTAGTAAACGCCAACTTTCGTTGTACGAATACCCTACTACCAGACATCCACAAAATAGATAGAAGCTGAATAAATACCAATTATATTGAGACCCTATATGTCTATAGAATTTGACAACATAACGGTTTAATGCACAAGTTATCTATTATGATTATATAGGGCAAGTAATATGGTTAAAATTACCTTTTAATCATGCATATCAAAAATATGAACCTATGCTATCATGGCAAGTTCTAAACCCCTAAATTCACTTTCGCTTCAATAGAGATTAGCACACTATCTTATAAGTTCGCGACGCTCATAAGACAAATAAGCACAACCAATACTAGGTTATCATATAATCACCACACACTAAGGCATCGAAATAAATTAACTAAAGAATCCATAAGTAAATACGCTAGAATCCCACGATAACGATTAGCCCATAATCGGACTCATCATCAACGTGGGTTCCGATGAAAGCATGGTATAATAAACGTAGTCTTTATACTGAATAAATAATAAACCAAGTATGTTACACAAGAGTATAGGTTTACAAATAAGAAAACTAGCATCCAAGATTACAACTTAAAATAAAGAATCACAAGAATAAATTAGGGTTTCTTCGCCTTGGTTGAATTGTGCTATATGGTCTTCTTAAGTTATTAATATATATGCCGTAGAATCAACCAGGGCTTTAAACTCTCAAAATCAAAGTAGAAACAGAATTCTGCCATCCCGACCCGCGCTTTACCAGTACGGGCGCGCTGTCTTCCTGTAAACCTGGCGCGGGCGCGCTAGCACAGCGCGGGCGCGCGCTAGCACAGCGCGGGCGCGCTGACTCTCTGGAAAAAAACTTCTACTTTTTATTCTCTTGCTGGTTTGAGTTGGCCTTTTCACGAGCAATCTTCTTGACACATTCCTAACACCATTTTAGCATCAAAACAATGCTAAATCACCTGAATCCCTGTTATATGCCTGAAATGCAAAAACACTACAAAACACATCAAATACACAAATAACTTGAGTACAAAACGTCGATTCAAGCCTTTATAAAGGAATCTAAGTGGACACAGATGCCACTTAACACACCCCCAAACTTGAACCGATGCTTGTTATTTACAGTGACGCTTCGTATCGCGGGCTAGGATGTGTATTGTTGCAACATGGTAACGTCATTGCATATGCGTCGAGACAACTTAAACCTCATGAGCAGAAATCCTACGCATGATCTGGAATTGGCAGCAATTGTATTTGCATTGAAGCTTTGGAGACATTATCTGTACGGTGAAAAATGCGAAATCTACACGGATCATAAAAGTTTGAAGTATATTTTCACGCAAAAGGAACTGAACATGCGACAACGTCGATGGCTGGAATTGATTAAAGATTATGATGTTACAATCAGTTATCATCCAGGAAAAGCAAATGTTGTAGCAGATGCGCTGAGCAGAAAAGAAAGGTTGAATCGGTTAACTTCATGTGAAGAATTGGTTAAAGAATTCGACAAATTGGAAATTGAGATTCGTATTCCCCATGAATCTGCAGGAACTATCTACGCTATGACTTTTCAACCAGGGTTGCTAGAAAAGATTCGCCGTTGTCAAGATAAAGTAATGAGTCAAGACGACGACTTAACGGGAGAAGAGATTACAACTCAGAAAGATAATGAAGGAATTTTACGTTTTGCGTCAAGAATCTGGATCCCTAACGTGGCAGAACTAAAAGAAGAAATTATGCGAGATGCGCACAATTCGAAGTATTCTATTCATCCAGGAAGCACGAAAATGTATCGCGATTTGAAGGAAAACTTTTGGTGGCCGAATATGAAGAAGGAGATAGCAGAATGGGTGAGTAAATGCTACACATGCCAGTGAGTTAAAGCAGAACATCAATGTCCGAGTGGGTTATTGCAACCGTTAGACATTCCAGAATGGAAATGGGAACATCTAGCGATGGATTTCGTAGTGGGACTTCCAAGAACGAAAGCAAATCACGATGCAATTTGGGTTATTGTTGATCGATTGACGAAATCAGCACATTTTCTTCCAATTAACGAGAAATTTTCACTGGACAAGCTAGTGCACTTATATCTTAAAGAAATTGTGATGCGTCATGGAGTACCAGTATCGATTGTATCGGATCGAGATCCTCGTTTCAATTAGAGATTTTGGAGACAATTCCAAGAATGTCTAGGAACGAAGTTGAATATGAGTACAGCCTATCATCCGCAAACTGACGGTCAAAGTGAAAGGACAATTCAAACGATTGAAGACATGCTACGAGTTTGTGCGATCGATTTTGAAGGTAGTTGGGATGAACATTTACCCCTAGTGGAATTCTCTTATAATAACAACTATCATGCTAGTATTGGAATGCCACCGTATGAAGCATTATATGGGAGGAAATGCAGATCACCAGTGTATTGGGATGAAGTTGTAGAACGCAATATTTTGGGTCCAGAATTAATTCAGCAGACAAAAGAAAAGATTGAACTTATTCAAAAATGAATCGGGCAGCGCAAAATAGGCAAAACAAATATGCAAACCAAGCAAGGAAGGATATGGACTATCAGGAAGGAGAACACGTATTGCTCAAAATATCGCCATGGAAAGGATTGACCAGATTTGGCAATAAAGGGAAATTGAAGCCACGATACGTTGGACCATTTGAGATTTTGAAGAAAATTGGGAGGTTGCGTACGAGTTAGCTTTACCACTCCATATGCAGCACATTCACAACGTATTTCATGTATCTATGCTTAAGAAGTACAATCCTGATACAAGGCATGTAATAGAGTATGAACCAGTAGAACTTCAGGCAGATTTGTCGTATATAGAGTAGCCGATAAGGATTTTAGATCGTCAAGGAGAAGGTATTAAGAAATAAGTCTATGTCATTAGTAAGAGTTTTGTGGAGAAAACCCAGTGGTTGAAGAATCAACCTGGGAGCTTGAAAGTGAATGTTAGCAAAGTATCCTCAGTTATTTGCATATGTGATTCTGAGGACATAATCTTGTTAAGGTGGGAGAATGTAACGACCGAGGAATTACGCTTGTATTATATTATAATAATGATAATTATGTGTATTATTATGTGATTAAATGTGTTAATCGTTAACCATAACTGCTATGTGTTATGTGTTGGCTGCTTTGATCCAACGTGTTTTGGATATTTATTGAGCGTTTTATCGTCAGTTATATATATTATATTAAAACCTGTACAGCTCAAAATTATGTTTTAAAAGCCATATTTCAAACAAAATCATTGGCTCTATTTTATTAAAATGCCCTATACCATAATCGCTATTCTGAACCCCTAGACTTTTACAAATTGACCTTTTTCGCGAAAAACGACTTTTTCCGGACCCCTTCGGGTACCAAAAACCCTACAAAAATTATATTTTTATTTTTATATGATCATGAAATTATTACATATCATTTTCTTTGTATTTTTGTAATTTTCACAATTTTTGGGAATTTTTTTAGTATTTATTTTGTAATTATTGGATATTTAAAAATTCAATATTAATACCCAAAAATTATAAAAATTGGGGCCAAATATTTTATTAGGAGTATAATTAGACCCTTAATTTACTTAGGGGTATTATTTTCATAAATATAAATACCTGATTTATTAGTAATTAAATCAGTTAATTATACTTAAAAATCAGAAAATAAAAAGAAAAATCAGAAAAGGAATTAGGGTTAGGGTTTCTGTGAAGAACAGGGCAGCAGAATCAATCGTGAATTTGAAGGTGATTCCGGAGTCCAAATCGTTCATGTAAGTAGTCAAATTGAAGCCGTTGATTCGTAGTTTCTGATTATGTACATGATTTGTTGTTTGATTACGTGAATTTAATTTTGTATTTTCGGTTTATTTCGTGAATTCGGTTTTGTTTTTGATTGATTGTTAATGATTTCTTGCTACGAGCGTTTAGATCGTCGATTATGAAGTCGTTTGGCACCGGTTTCACTCGATTTGGTGTCCGTTTCGAGTTCGCCGGAGTTTCGCCGCCGCCGCCGTGTTCATCGCGTTTTCCGGCCGTTGTGGTCAGATGAGGACGAAGGAGAAAGGAAGGGAGAGCATCGGTTTGTTGCTGGGTTTCGAAAACACAGAAGGATGCGAACTGGAATCAAGTGTTTTCGTCTCGCCGGAATTTTTTCCGCCGGCGTCGGATTCTGGGAGTGCGGCGGTGTTCTTCCCGACCCGATCGGGTCGGGGACGACCCTGGTTGCAACCCGGTTTTCGACCCGGGTTCAATCCTAAAAACCCTAAATCCTGTTATGTTTTTGTGTTTCTGAATAAAATAATTAATTATTTGTATTTTAGTAATTAAAAATTAGTTTTAATAATTCTAAAAATTAATTAAAAATTAGTTTGATATTCTGAAAAATAGTATTTATAATTTCTGATTTATTTTTTAAATTATAAATTCGAATTTATTTATTTAATTAATTATTTAATTATTTATATAATTATATATTAATTATCTAATTAATTATTAATTGGGTAATTAATTAATTAGGTAATTAATTAGTAAATAAGGATTAGAAATAATTAAGTGAGGTAATTAATAATCTAATAATTAGTTAATAGTGCGAATAATGATTCGGTAATTAGAATTATTATTCGAGCCTTAGTTATTCGAATAATATTGTGATAATTATTCGTATCGTATAATAGTTATCGGTAATTATCTGTTTAGCGAATCGTATGAGTTTCAATAATGCTAGAATAGTTCTGTAATTATGTGGGAATTGCGAGTAGCTCGTAGTTATACGAGTGATAATCATTAGTTGATTTATAATTCGAGTAATTCATAGTTATTCGATAAATAGTGTATCGGTTAATTAAATCGATTAATTATTTGTAAATAATCGATCTGATCGAATAAGTAATAATAATTTGTAATAAATAATAATAATTCCTAATAATTAGGGATTAATTATTTTAAAATACAATAATTATTAATTAATTATTTAAAATTATGATTAAGGATTGTTTAATTATAATTAATTATTTATAATTAATTATTAATTAATTAAATCTTGTTTAATTCATAATAATTCAACTGTTAGTTCGATTTGAGCGAAACGAAGACCCCTAGACTCAGAAAAATGAGATGAATCCAATAAAAATAGTTGTAAGTTATAATTTCTTCCGAAAGAAAGTGGTTTGGTGATAATTGATAGTTCATAGGTCCTAGTAGGAGTATAATTGAGCCGAATAAATCCCGAAAAATTATAATAAAATCAGACAAGACTAGTAATGCAGGTATAAGTCTAGAATTGATTCTAAAAATAATTATAAATCTAGAAATTAATTATGTGCTTTATGTGCTACGTGCTTTATGTGATTATGTGAACCTATGTGCTGTATAAATGTATGTGTATATATACGAGTCAGATAGAAACGCATGGGTAGACTGATAAGGTTGCGTGTTATCAATTCAAGATACACGGATATAGTAAGTTATCTAAATCCCTATCTTTCCATGATTTTTTCAGTGTTAGCAAGGCCAAGCAAGCTAGGGTCAGAAGGCGGTGAGTTAAACCAGGTTAAGTACGCGCAAGGCAAGTTTTTCCCCTATTCTAAATTCAGAATAGTGATTTATATTTTTTTCTATATCGTATTAGTTCTCTTTGATAATCATTGTTCATATACACTGTTACCCATTTATTATCGCTTGATTCCAATTTCATTTCAATTCTTGATTTACCCAATTTATTGAATTCCCTGTTCATATTTCAATTCCTTTACCCTTGTTACATATGCTCTGGTATATCCTGGTGTTGGGATATATCAATAGCATTCCGATTGTTCCGGATGCTAAGCCTTGGACTGGATGGTTACTATACGGGCTGGGTTTTACCCATACCATTATTTAATAGGCCATAGTTGCCTGAGTACTCCTTATGTTGGTTGGGTCTATGCAGTTGGGTATAGATCTGCACTATATTCTGACTGATCAGCAGGTTATAGTGCATATGTTGGTTCTTGTTTCCAGTCTTGTTCATTTGGTACTCGCCAGCATTGGCAAATTACTATTCTATACAGATTCAGATGGTTGTTCCGACCAGCAGCTTATTGTTTCACTCATTTCTCTTTCTTTATACTATATATATATTGTTGCAGGCTTGTTGAGCAATTTTGGCTCATCCCTTTTTATTGTTACTCCTATTGTTTTACAGTTAAGGTAGAGAATGAAACCCATCAGAACCCGCATAGTCAAGCGAGTCAAGCAGCGGGACCCTCTTATACCAAGAGTGTTCCTTCCTATTCCCGAAGAGAGCTTTGAATTGCCAGATCAGGTGTAGCAGGATAAGTAGTAATGTTGGGTTGAATAAAAGTCTTGTGTAGTTTGAATAAAAGTTGTGTAGTGAGACTGTAGATAGAATAAAGTTTTGTAACAAAGAGTTTTTGAGACAGGTTTTATTTAGTTGGGTTTGTAATAAAGTGTAGTATGTGATTCTTGTTTTCAAACTCAGACCTTAAAAGATCCTGAGTAGTGATAGTTCAGAGTAATTATTATATTTATATTCCGCTTGTGCAGGTTTAGTTGGTAATTGTTTTTAATAATGCCCCAAATCTATACCCCGGATTTGGAGGGTGTTATAAAGAAGGAATAGATTTTGATGAAACATTTGCTCCTGTTAAGACTTGAAGCCATCAAATCTTCTTAGCCTATGCAGCCCATGCCAATTTCAAGGTCTATCAAATGGATGTCAAAAGTGCCTTTCTGAATGGAGATTTGGAGGAAGAAGTGTATGTTAGTCAACCTCCTGGCTTTGAAGATCCAAATTTTCCAGAGTATGTCTATTATCTACTGAAAGCACTTTATGGACTGAAGCAAGCACCTAGAGCCTGGTATGACACTTTATCAAAGTTCCTTTTGGAAAATCACTTCACAAGAGGTACTGTAGATAAAACTTTATTTTTCAGAAATGTTAATGGCTCTAGCATACTTGTTCAAATTTATGTAGATGATATTATTTTTGGCTCTACAGATGAGAAACTTTGTAAAAAGTTTGCCAAACTGATGCAAATAAGTATGAAATGAGTATGATGGGAGAACTAACTTACTTTCTTGGTTTACAAGTTAAGCAAGTTAGTGATGGAATATTCATTAGTCAAACTAAATATATTTTTGATCTTTTAAAGAAGTTTGATCTAATGGATTGCACATCTGCAAAAACTCCCATGGCCACTGCAACTAAGCTTGAATTAAACACTACTGAAAAGTCTGTGGATATTTCAAGCTATAGAGGCATGGTTGGCTCACTTCTGTACTTAACAGCTAGTAGGCCAGATATAATGTTTGCTACATGTTTATGTGCAGATTTCAGGCTGATCCTAGAGAATCTCACTTGATAGCTATTAAGAGAATTTTCAGATATCTCAAGGGAACACCAAAACTTGGCATTTGGTATCCTAGAGATTCTGGTTTTGATCTAACTGGTTATTCAGATGCAGATTATGCAGGTTGCAGAATTGACAGAAAAGCACAACAGGAACTTGTCAATTTCTAGGAAACAAGCTTGTGTCCTGGTTCAGTAAAAAGCAAAATTCAGTTTCTACTTCTACAGCTGAAGCTGAATATATTGCTGCTGGCAGTTGCTGTGCACAGATTTTATGGATGAAAAATCAATTGCTAGACTATGGTTTGCAAGTTGAGAGGATTCCTATTTTCTGTGATAACACAAGTGCAATTGCCATCACTGAAAATCCAGTGCAACATTCAAGGACAAAGCACATAGACATCAAGTACCATTTCATAAGGGAACATGTAATGAATGGTACTGTAGAGTTACATTTTGTTCCAAGTGAGAAGCAACTTGCAGATATCTTTACCAAGCCACTGGATGAATCCACCTTTTCAAGGTTGGTAAGTGAGTTAGGTATGCTTAATTACTCTTGAATTTATCTGAGTTATTTTGCAAGTTGAAATGTAGCCAGAAATTTAGCTGATTTTTAGTCATGGATGAAATTTTGGCTAAGTCAAAATTTGCATCTCGACGGATGACCATTATCCATCGAGTTGAGTCATCCGTCGATATACTATTTGCAAATAAAAATCAATTACTTTTCTGGAATCTTTTAAAACTCGACGGATAACAGTTTATCCTCATCCGTCGAATTGTCTAAATCTTAACCGTTAATTCCCTGAACATTATCCATCGAGTATACTTACAGTTTGTAAGCATTACACGACGGATAATGGGTGGAATTTTTACAGTTTATTTTTAAACGGCTATTTTAGGCAATTTCTATTGGGTAATTTACTTTTCTTTATTATTTTCATCCGTTGTTTTTGAGATAGTATAAAAGCTTATTTCATTCCAATTATTTTCTTTTATCATTCTCAAATTCAACTGCTTTTATTTCATTCTCTCTCAAGCAAATATCTCTTTCTCTTCAAGCTTTCATTCTCTAACAATGGCACCTGTAGTAAAGATTATGTCTCAGACTGGGTTCATTTATGAGAAGAACAACTTCACTGCTTTGGTCAATAAGGGTATTCAGCAATCAGAAGACTATCACAAGATGATGGACTTCGTGAAGAACTGCAAGTTAAGTTATGCCATGCTTGAATCACCCACAATTTTCTGTGAAGTTGTTGAAGAGATGTGGACCACTGCAATCTACAACTCTACTGACAAAACCATCACTCTAACTATCAAAGGTAATGAGTTCTGTATCAATAGTGATGTGATAAAAGCATGTTTCAAAATTCCTGATGATAATGTAACTTCACCACACTGACACTGATATTATCAATATGCTTAATTCCATGCATTATGCACTTCCTACTACTAAGCTAAGTGATATTAGAAGATTAGGTCTTAGGAAGGAATGGAGTTTCATGTGTGATGTTGTGACTAAAGTTTTCTCTGGAAAAATCAGTAATTTTGATTCTGTGAACATTTCCATGCTTAACATGCTATACATGCTAGTTACAGATAAATTTTACAATTTCAGTGACCTTGTCTTGTATGAGTTAGGTTTTAAACTAGGTGAGTTAGCCAAAAGGGGAAAGAATGTATATTATGCTAGATTTTTCATGATATTGGCTAACCATCTTTGTCAAGAGATTGTACTTGAGAACCCAAACAACAAATTAGCTTGTTGGGTTCAAGAGAGAAGAATCATTGCAGATTTGAACAGAGCCAACCATCATAGGGATGTGCCAATGTTCTACTTTCCTGTAATGCAGACACCTCAGGTAAGTGAGGTAAGTTCATCCATACCCTCAACTATTCCAATCCTCAATTTCTTTGAGTTCAGGAGTAGCTATGGCAACTGTGACAATGACCAAACAGTTGCCTACCAAAGCTGCCAAAACAACTGTAATTTCTAAATCCAAGTCAAAGAAAACCCCCTCTGGTATCTCTCAAAAGGTACCAGTTGAAAAATCCACCAAAGCCAAAGAGGGGAGTGTGAAGGAGGGTCAGTTAGGTGAGGGAAGGGGTGAACATCAAAGAAACCCCAAGGATAAGGTTGGAGAGTTGAGTGAATCCCAGCCTAGCCACACTGCAGTTTCCCAACAAACTGCAGTGCTTAAAAAGGACAAAAGCTCACTTCTAGCTATCCTCCCAAAAGGATGTGGCTATTGAACAAAGCTCTCAGCCAAGAGCACAGGCCAAAAGGGTTAGGGACACAAGCTCACCCCAAACTTACACAAGAAAGAAGAAATCCAAAACCACTGGGGATGCACAGGGCACACACACAGTGCAAACTGGTGCTAAAGACACAGTCCCTGCACTTTCTCAAATTCAGTTTGATGTGGCTCCAATAAATGTGGAGTCACAGCCAAAATCTCTTATAATAGAAGCCTCTGAAACACCATACTCACCAACAAACTCTCTGGAAGTGGATATGATAAACACTTCAATTCCTGATTCCCCTTCTTTAACTCTGTTGGGGAAGCCAAAATCTAGTGCAAGTGAGCATCATCTTTTAGATGATTTGTTGGCTCACTTGCCAATTCTTTCAGATACTATTGTGACATCTGTGCCTCAAATAACTTCAATCAACACAGAGTCAACAATAGTTTCTCTTCCCACCTCATTCATTTCTACTCTCTCGATGGATATTGCTCATCCGTCGAGTAGTGATTGTATCCCCGGATAAGCTTAACAGCAGTTATCCGTCGGATAGCTTTACCACTCACCCGATGGATATCACTTATCCGTCGAGTGTCTCTGCACAACTTCAAACTTCAATTATTTCTAGTGCAGAAGATTTAGTGGTAATACAGTCACTCTTAGGACTGAGAGAGGAGAGTGCATTGAGTGAGAGGCTGGGTTGCTCCCAGGCAAAAGGAGAGGAAAAGAGTGAATCTCAGCAATCCATTTATTCAGGATTGGCAAAAGTGAGTGAGAGGAGTCCCACCTTAGTAGGTGAAGGTGAGGGTGTGAGGGTGGGGAGCCAGGGTGAGACCCTGATGCAACAAAAGAGAGATTATGAGAGAAAGGCAGGTACAGGAGAAATAAGGGTGGATCCAGCCATTGCTAGTGAGTCAATGATTGTGGATGATGCTGAAAAGGAAACAATTTCAGCAACATTACAAAGCTGAAATTGATAACATTTCCTTGGATGCTGACACTTTTACTCATCCTGTGTCAGCCTATCAATTGTTGGCTGCTCAGGGCAATGTGGAGGCAGAACAGACTTTGAATTTAGTACACACCTCAGAATCTCTTCAAAGAGATAAAGCTGCTGTCAATAGGATGCCTTCTCAAGCTGGTGAGCCATCTGAAGAATTTGGAGTAAATTCTAATGATGATGACTCTGTTTCTTTGGATGGAAGCATGAACTTAGGGGGAGATGAAGGCCCAAGTTCTGTTTCAAATTTACCTGGATGGGCATGGACAAAGGAATCTACACCAGGACAATTTGGTGTCTTTGGTCAAGCAAGTGATGGCTATTCAAAAGGCCCTTCAGGAAACTTCAGATGCTGGTACCAAGGCTATTCTTCAAGCTCACCTAGACTCTCTACATCTCATGAAGATCCAGCACTTAAGACAGAATCTGAGTGTGGATGAACTAAAAGAGATATAGCTGACTTGAAAACTTAATTCTGAGAAGCTGGATTCAGTAATGCCATATGGTACCATGCAAGATCTATTACTGATGAGGAGAGAATCAGATTCTGAAAAGAAGCTAGCCAAGCTGGAAGACAGAGTTCAAGTTATTGAGAATTCAGTGGCTATCCTTCTTCAAAATCAACAGACTCAGACAAATCTTCTCATGCAACTGGCTAAAGCACAAGGCCTAACTCCTCAACTTGATGATAACAAAAAGGGGGAGAGAGAATCAAGTAAGGGGGAGAAAGGACCAACTGAGGGGGAGAAACTTCAAGTACAAATCAGCAAAGTAATTGTACCTTCAATTACTGTCTCCAAGCCAACAGTTGCAGATGGTATAGATCTAATTAAAGCAGCAGCAAATTTGAAAGTTGTTGAAAAAGGAAAGTTGAGTTTGATCAACTGGAATAAGATTGATGAGGAGATACAGAAAAAGTTTGAACTAGTCAAGGAGCCAGTTAAGTCAGCCATCCATCACTCTCATGTCAAGCCAATCAGTGTGAATGAGATGAGCATGAACTATCTGGAAAAAGGACAATCTTCCTGCATCAAGTCTACAAAGGCTGAAACAATTCTTAAACCAAGGGCAAATTATCCAAAATCATCTTGGAAGAACCCTATGGACACTGTGTATGAGACACCCAAGCCTGATGAAAAGAAGCTTCTGTCAAGATCTATTGTCTTCTATAAAGATCCAGCTGATTCAGCTTCAAAAAGGAGAATTGCTAAGATATTCAGAAATGGAAAGGAAATTTGTGGTAGCTGGACATCCACAATTTGCTCAAGCAAAGAAAGAAGAAAAAGCCAGATTAAAGCAGGAAAAGAGGCAAGCTGCTCTAGATGCAAAGAAGTCTAAACAAAAGAAAGAACAGATTGCTATCTTGGCCAAGCTACAGGCTGTAAATTCTTCTCAACAAATTCCCTCTCAACCATCTGAAGCTGCTGAATCAAAGAAGAAAATTGAAGAACAGAAGAAATCCCCAAGGAAGAAAGAATTGGCTAGAAGAACAAAAAGGAAACTGGATGTTGTTGACAAGGAAATTGGAAGATCAATTTTCTAAAGAATCCACACCAGCTACAACTCAAGCATCAAGGCCCTCTGTGGTATTTGAAGACATAAGGGTGGTGGATCCCTACAGGAACATACATGGTGAACCTATTGTGCTAAAGGATGATCCAATAGAGTGGGATACATACCAATTCCTGACTTCAGCGTACCAATCCTTAGCAAGCCAAAAAGGACAAAGTCAAGGGCAGTCAGAAAGTGAAGCTGTCACCTCTCAAATCCAGTCAGTAGTTAAAGCTCAACCCAAGGTCAACAGGGGGACTACTTGTACTTGTGTGACATCAAAGAATTTTCAGATCTAAATCTTATCTGGATGAACTGGATGAAGTAAGGGCAATTGATGCATACAGAAACCTACCTGAAAGGTTGGTGTTCAAGTACAAAGGAGGAAGGGAGATTCAGTGGCCACTTCACAGGATTCTTCAAGAAAGCCAAGCTATGCTGATTAAAGTCTATTCATCCTTCAAGAAAAACTTTGGGTTCAATTGTAAACGGCAAGAAGACTAGTATTGAAGAAGATTGAAGAGCTGAGGAGTGTTAGAGCTAAATATGCACTCCCAAAGACACTAATCATCCCATATACAGGGAGAAGAGCGCATCTAAGGCCCTACTGGATGATGGAATTCATGGATGACAAGGGTGTGAGAAGATTCTTCAGATTAGAAGACCAACTGAACATCTCTAGCATGAGACTCTCTGGGAAATGCAAGAAAAAGCTAGATCTCTCAGAATCTGTGAACTGAAATTCCACAGGCAGCTCCAGAATCAAATTAAAGAAAATAACAGAAAGCTTGGAAGAAGATCCAGACCTTCAAGGAACTAGAAAATCTGCTCAGGCTAGAGGAGCATCTTGAATTGACTGTGAGCCAAACCTTGTACATTTGTTTAATTGAAGCACTTTCAGTTTATCTACTTATCTTTAAAGATGTATGTTCAGGATGTTTTGTTATCATCAAGTATCTCTAATTTATGGCTACAATTCCAGTAGACATAAATTGGGGAGATTGTTGTGCATATGTTGTGTACTTGATGATTTCATAAACAAAACATCTAAGTAGATTTTACTTAGTGAAATTATATAGCACTCGACAGATAAGAATTATAGTCCCGACGGATGATTAACTTATTATCCATCGAGTGAGTAGCTTATGTAATAATAAGTTTGTAGCACAGTTATATATGCACCTTTGTATAGAATCTGTAGTAGCATATAAGTCATGTTGACTTTAACTAGATATGCAGAATAGGTTGATTAATTGTACATAGATGATGTCTTGTAATTTTGCATAAGTGAAATAGAGTCAAGTGCCAAAATAGCTACCGACGGATGATAACAAAGCCATCTACGGATGATCAAATGACTATCAACGGATGTTTAATATAGCAGTCAACAGATGATCAATTAAACCATCAATGGATGTTCTGAAAGTCGACGGATGATCATATAAAGAATTCAAACAGCAGTTGAACAGTGAAAGCTGACACACAGCCGTCGAGATGTATACAAACACACTGTGGAAGCCCATTAACTGGGTAATAGAGGATGAAAAGCAGCAAAGCTTAAGAATGATAGTTTTTATATTTGTTCAGTCTTTGACTTTCTAATCTTGGTATTATATAAACCAAGAGAGTATCAAATAGAAAAATACCGAGATAGCTGAGAAACACAAAAACAGAGAAATCTTTGCAAGCAGAATCATTAGCATTTCCTGTATTCTCAGTAGTTCAATTTGTAAGCAGCTGTGAGCATTCATGCACACAGAGTCCTCTCGATATATTATATATATCTATGGTGGAATTGTTTAAATCCACCAGAAAAGTTTTTAAAGACTCTTGTTTTTAATTACTTATGTTTTGATTCAATTAAGTTTACATTCCTCCTGTGCTAATCAAAACATATCTATAATCGAGTTGAACATTTTTATTTCGAGAAAAAGGTTGAAGAATTACATTCAACCTCCCTTCTGTAATTCTTGCTATATTGTTAAGGGACTAACAAACTACCTAGGCAATCTCATCCGCAATTGAGACCCCCCACTCGACTTACTTCCAAGGGACAGCGAATCCTTCGATTCCCTGATCTGAATCTCAACCACCTCAGCTCCAGGGGCGAACCCTCAAAACCTGAATCTAAATGTTCCTTTAGGGGCACAATCTGTGGGTTTTGAGATATCAACTATAGTATATCACCTGCCTATAAACCCCACTTATGGATGCCAATATACTCAGAGGCTGGAGGGAGCAGGCCACCCCTACCATCTCGATCACAGCGTTGGGATGATCCTAACTATCTTAGAGGTTTGCAATCAACCAATAATGAAAAAAATGTATCCGGAACCTATACAACTGAGGAGAGTGGAGAGTCACCTGATAAAAATGCCCATCACAAGAGGAGACGAAGGGATAAAGAGTCCGTTGGAGACATGCGCCTCGAGCCTGTTGGAGGCAGGCAACCCGAATTTCAAGAAGTTCAAGGAGTGGCGTCCCAGACTTTTGAAGAAAGGATACGTGCTCATAAGGAAGAAATCCTAAGGCTAAGGAGAGATATGGAGAGAAGTCAGGCTAGACAGCCAACAAAGGCCAAACCGAGCTAGAGAAGCTAGGAGAACTGCTCAAGTCATCGATTTGGAGGAAACTCCTAGGAGAAAATCAATGAATGTCCCTCGGGGAAACCTGTTTGGGTTGCTCCCCCTCGGAGACCTAAACGATCTAACCCTCCATTTCACGGCAGAAATCATGAACACTCATATCACAAGGAAGTTCAAGATGCCAACTATAACAACCTATGATGGAATGGGACATCCAGCGAATTATGTCAGGACCTTCTCTAATGCACGATTGTTGTAGCCCGTGAATGATGCGATCAAATGTCGGGCTTTTCCTCAAACCCTGTTAGACATGGCCCAAAGGTGGTACAACCGCTTGCCATCAAACTCAATAGGATCCTTTAGAGATTTAACTCAAGCTTTCATCAAGTAATTCATTAGCGGGAAGATGTATGAAAAAAGCTCTGCTTCTCTCATGAGTATAGTGCAAGGGGTAAAGAAGTCTAATGGAAAGTGGAAGATATGTGTTGATTTCACTGATCTAATGATGCATGCCCAAAGGATTGTTTTCCTATATTAAGGATAAATACTTTAATTGACGCAACTGCATGTCATGAGATTCCAAGCTTTATGGATGGGTTCAGCGGCTACAATAATATCAAGATGCATAAGGATGACATTGCAAAGGTATCATTCATCATTAACTTTGGTTTTTTTTGTTATCTTGTTATGGCATTTTGTCTCAAGAATACATGAGCTACCTATCAAAGGTTGGAAACAAGATCTTTAAAGAACTAATTGGGAAAACTATGGAAGTCTACGTAGATGACATGTTAATTAAGAGTCTTGTAAGGATTGATTATATATCCCATATGAGGGAAGCTTTCGAAGTCCTTAGATATCAAAAAAATGATGTTGAACCCCGCCAAGTGTGCTTTTGGAGTAGGATCTGGGAAATTTTAGGATTGATGGTCTCCAAGAGGGGAATTGAGGTCAATCCTGACAAAATAAAAGCCATCTTAGACATGAGACCTCCAAAAATAGTAAAGAATGTTTAGAAACTCACTGGGAGGGTTGATGTTCATCTCCAAGTCCGGAGATAAGTGCTTATCATTCTTTAAGGCTTTGAAGAAAGTAAAAGACTTTACATGGACTGATGAAAGTCAAATAGCATTTGAGGAGTTGAAGAAATACATGGTACAAACCCCGTTGTTCGCTAATCCAGTCTTGGTCGAGATTTTTACTTATATCTGGCCGTTTCTAAAAATGCTCTAAGCTTCGTGTTGGTAAAGGAGAAACTTAAAGTCCAAAAATCCATATATTATGTCAGCAAGATTCTACATGGGGCTGAGTTAAACTATTCCACTGTAGAACAGTTTGCTTTAGCCTTGGTTATGGCCTCAAGGAAGTTGTGTCCCTACTTCTAAGCCCATAAGATTAAGGTATTAACAAATCAGCCTTTGAAAAATATCATTCATAGTCCTAAAGCCAGTGGAGGGCTGGTCAAATGGGCCATAGAGCTGGGGGAATTTGATATTAAGTACAAACCTTGGGCGGCAGTCAAAGCCCAGGCCTTAGCTGACTTCGTGGTTGAATGTACCATCGCCAACACCCCAAGATGAGGAAGGAAAAATGAAGGTTGAAGACAAGGAGTTTTGGGTACTCTATTTTGATGGGGCGTCAAAAACAAATTCAAGTAGAGCTGGCTTAGTTCTACAAAGTCCCGATGGATTTCTTATTGAGTATGCCATGAATTTAGATTTCCCCACTACAAACAACGAGGCATAATATGAAGCCTTGATAGCTGACATAGGCCCAGCTGGAACATTGAGAGTCAACAACTTGAAAGTTTGTGGAGACTCGATACTTGTGGTATCCTAGGTCAATGGAGAATTTGAGGTCAGAGATGAAACCATGGTCAAATATGTATGGTTTGTGAGAGCTGTGATGACTCAGTTTGACGAATGTCATGTCAAATACATCCTGAGGGAGGAGAATTCTAAGGCATATTTGTTATCCAGATTTTTCCTCTTCTGTGATCGAAAATAGTTCTGAAAGTGTATACTTCCATGTTTTGAAGAAGCGGAACATTGATGTTAAGCTGGTTGCCCCTATCGGGCTTGGGGAATCATGGATTGATCCCATTAAGGCTCACTTACAAACCGGATGGCTTCCCTATGATATATTGGAGGCACATAAACTGTTTGTTCGATCCCTGAGATATTTTTTGATTAATGGAATTCTTTATAAAATATCCTTCATAATTCCCTATCTAAGGTGCCTCGGGTCTGATGAGGCCCGACTTTCTTTGGAATTGGTACATGAAGGCATATGTGGCGAAAACTTGGGGGGTAGGGCCTTAGCTCACAAGATTACTCGTTTAGGCTTTTACTGGCCAGAAATGATAGCAGACGTCAAATATTACGTGAAGAGATGTGATCGGTGTCAGAAACATGCCCCAGTAGTAAGGCACCATACCAGTTAGCCCTGTTAGAAATGAAGGAATTAGCTACCCAATTACAAGAACTATTGGAGAAGGGTATGATCCGTGTCCCCTTGGGGAGCACCAGTATTGTTTGTTAAGAAGAAGGACGAGAGTATGAGACCGTGTATCAATTACAGAGAGTTGAAAAAGCTAACCATAAAGAATAGGTACCCGTTACCCCGAACAGATGATTTGTTCGACCAGCTGAAGGATGATGTCTAGTTTTCCAAGATCGACCAGAGAACCGGATATCATCAACTAAAGATTAAATCCGAAGATATTCCAAAGACTGTGTTCCGTACTAGGTATGGACACTATGAGTTCTTAGTGATGTCTTTTGGATTAACAAGCGTCCCAGCGACTTTCATGGATTTAATGAATAGAGTTTCAAGAAGTATTTGGACAAGTGTGTGATAGTTTTTATTGATGATATTTTAATTTACTCAAGGACCGAGGAAGAGCATGCAGAGCATTTGAGGATAACTCTAGGAATACTAAAGGAGGAACAATTGTATGCCACATTCTTAAAGTGCGAATTCTGGCGGAATGAAGTAAAATTTTTAGTACACCTGATCAATAAGGAATGAGTATTGATCGACCCCTCTAAGATAGAGGCGGTCTCAAATTAGGAAAGGCCAACCACACCCACAGAGGTAAGAAGTTTCAAAGGATCGGCCGACTACCATCGCAGGTTTGTTCAAAATTTTGAGAAGGTCACAACCCATTTAACTTGACTTACTCGTAAGACTGAGAAGTTCGAATGGACAGAGAAATACGAGAGCAATTTCCAAGAACTGAAGAAAAGATTGGTGAAGGCCCTTGTGTTGGAGTTTTTGGACGAAAAAGGAGATTTTGTGATTTATAGTGACGCTTCGCACAAGGGATTAGGGTGTGTGCTTATGCAACACGACAAGGTAATCACGTACGCGTCAAGACAATTAAAGGAATACAAAATTCGATATCATACCCATGATCTTGAGCTCACGACAATAGTTTTTGCCTTAAATATTTGGAGGCACTACTTGTATGGAAAAAAGTGCGAGATCTTTGTTAGGACGAAAACACGTGCTAATATTCATGCAAGTATATGCGATCACAATTAATATAGAATTACTTCTAGTTCGTTCCCACTGAACTGGTTTAGGTTAATTTCAATCAATGCACTTATGCAACAATGGTATAGTTATTATTCAATGCTAAGACGAATAACAAATTGGGATTGTTTATAACTACGATTAACTAAGAGATTATACTAAAGAACATTAACTAAGAGATTAAAAAGGATTGTTTTACTATATGACACAAACATGGGATTCTAACTTCATTACTACTTCATTAACTTTGTTCTTAACCTTAGCATGCAATGGTGATGACACTAATCAGATAACACGAAACTAGTAAACGCCAACTTTCGTTGTACGAATACCCTACTACCAGACATCCACAAAATAGATAGAAGCTGAATAAATACCAATTATATTGAGACCCTATATGTCTATAGAATTTGACAACATAACGGTTTAATGCACAAGTTATCTATTATGATTATATAGGGCAAGTAATATGGTTAAAATTACCTTTTAATCATGCATATCAAAAATATGAACCTATGCTATCATGGCAAGTTCTAAACCCCTAAATTCACTTTCGCTTCAATAGAGATTAGCACACTATCTTATAAGTTCGCGACGCTCATAAGACAAATAAGCACAACCAATACTAGGTTATCATATAATCACCACACACTAAGGCATCGAAATAAATTAACTAAAGAAATCCATAAGTAAATACGCTAGAATCCCACGATAACGATTAGCCCATAATCGGACTCATCATCAACGTGGGTTCCGATGAAAGCATGGTATAATAAACGTAGTCTTTATACTGAATAAATAATAAACCAAGTATGTTACACAAGAGTATAGGTTTACAAATAAGAAAACTAGCATCCAAGATTACAACTTAAAATAAAGAATCACAAGAATAAATTAGGGTTTCTTCGCCTTGGTTGAATTGTGCTATATGGTCTTCTTAAGTTATTAATATATATGCCGTAGAATCAACCAGGGCTTTAAACTCTCAAAATCAAAGTAGAAACAGAATTCTGCCATCCCGACCCGCGCTTTACCAGTACGGGCGCGCTGTCTTCCTGTAAACCTGGCGCGGGCGCGCGCTAGCACAGCGCGGGCGCGCGCTAGCACAGCGCGGGCGCGCTGACTCTCTGGAAAAAAACTTCTACTTTTTATTCTCTTGCTGGTTTGAGTTGGCCTTTTCACGAGCAATCTTCTTGACACATTCCTAACACCATTTTAGCATCAAACAATGCTAAATCACCTGAATCCCTGTTATATGCCTGAAATGCAAAAACACTACAAAACACATCAAATACACAAATAACTTGAGTACAAAACGTCGATTCAAGCCTTTATAAAGGAATCTAAGTGGACACAGATGCCACTTAACACACCCCCAAACTTGAACCGATGCTTGTTATTTACAGTGACGCTTCGTATCGCGGGCTAGGATGTGTATTGTTGCAACATGGTAACGTCATTGCATATGCGTCGAGACAACTTAAACCTCATGAGCAGAAATATCCTACGCATGATCTGGAATTGGCAGCAATTGTATTTGCATTGAAGCTTTGGAGACATTATCTGTACGGTGAAAAATGCGAAATCTACACGGATCATAAAAGTTTGAAGTATATTTTCACGCAAAAGGAACTGAACATGCGACAACGTCGATGGCTGGAATTGATTAAAGATTATGATGTTACAATCAGTTATCATCCAGGAAAAGCAAATGTTGTAGCAGATGCGCTGAGCAGAAAAGAAAGGTTGAATCGGTTAACTTCATGTGAAGAATTGGTTAAAGAATTCGACAAATTGGAAATTGAGATTCGTATTCCCCATGAATCTGCAGGAACTATCTACGCTATGACTTTTCAACCAGGGTTGCTAGAAAAGATTCGCCGTTGTCAAGATAAAGTAATGAGTCAAGACGACGACTTAACGGGAGAAGAGATTACAACTCAGAAAGATAATGAAGGAATTTTACGTTTTGCGTCAAGAATCTGGATCCCTAACGTGGCAGAACTAAAAGAAGAAATTATGCGAGATGCGCACAATTCGAAGTATTCTATTCATCCAGGAAGCACGAAAATGTATCGCGATTTGAAGGAAAACTTTTGGTGGCCGAATATGAAGAAGGAGATAGCAGAATGGGTGAGTAAATGCTACACATGCCAGTGAGTTAAAGCAGAACATCAATGTCCGAGTGGGTTATTGCAACCGTTAGACATTCCAGAATGGAAATGGGAACATCTAGCGATGGATTTCGTAGTGGGACTTCCAAGAACGAAAGCAAATCACGATGCAATTTGGGTTATTGTTGATCGATTGACGAAATCAGCACATTTTCTTCCAATTAACGAGAAATTTTCACTGGACAAGCTAGTGCACTTATATCTTAAAGAAATTGTGATGCGTCATGGAGTACCAGTATCGATTGTATCGGATCGAGATCCTCGTTTCAATTAGAGATTTTGGAGACAATTCCAAGAATGTCTAGGAACGAAGTTGAATATGAGTACAGCCTATCATCCGCAAACTGACGGTCAAAGTGAAAGGACAATTCAAACGATTGAAGACATGCTACGAGTTTGTGCGATCGATTTTGAAGGTAGTTGGGATGAACATTTACCCCTAGTGGAATTCTCTTATAATAACAACTATCATGCTAGTATTGGAATGCCACCGTATGAAGCATTATATGGGAGGAAATGCAGATCACCAGTGTATTGGGATGAAGTTGTAGAACGCAATATTTTGGGTCCAGAATTAATTCAGCAGACAAAAGAAAAGATTGAACTTATTCAAAAATGAATCGAGGCAGCGCAAAATAGGCAAAACAAATATGCAAACCAAGCAAGGAAGGATATGGACTATCAGGAAGGAGAACACGTATTGCTCAAAATATCGCCATGGAAAGGATTGACCAGATTTGGCAATAAAGGGAAATTGAAGCCACGATACGTTGGACCATTTGAGATTTTGAAGAAAATTGGGAGGTTGCGTACGAGTTAGCTTTACCACTCCATATGCAGCACATTCACAACGTATTTCATGTATCTATGCTTAAGAAGTACAATCCTGATACAAGGCATGTAATAGAGTATGAACCAGTAGAACTTCAGGCAGATTTGTCGTATATAGAGTAGCCGATAAGGATTTTAGATCGTCAAGAGAAGGTATTAAGAAATAAGTCTATGTCATTAGTAAGAGTTTTGTGGAGAAACCCAGTGGTTGAAGAATCAACCTGGGAGCTTGAAAGTGAAATGTTAGCAAAGTATCCTCAGTTATTTGCATAGTGTGATTCTGAGGACATAATCTTGTTAAGGGGGGAGAATGTAACGACCGAGGAATTACGCTTGTATTATATTATAATAATGATAAATTATGTGTATTATTATGTGATTAAATGTGTTAAGTCGTTAAACCATAACTGCTATGTGTTATGTGTTGGCTGCTTTGATCCAAACGTGTTTTGGATATTTATTGAGCGTTTTATCGTCAGTTATATATATTATATTAAAACCTGTACAGCTCAAAATTATGTTTTAAAAGCCATATTTCAAACAAAATCATTGGCTCTATTTTATTAAAAATGCCCTATACCATATCGCTATTCTGAACCCCTAGACGTTTTACAAATTGACCTTTTTCGCGAAAAACGACTTTTCCGGACCCCTTCGGGTACCAAAAACCCTACAAAAATTATATTTTTATTTTTATATGATCATGAAATTATTATATATCATTTTCTTTGTATTTTTGTAATTTTCACAATTTTTGGGAATTTTTTTAGTATTTATTTTGTAATTATTGGATATTTAAAAATTCAATATTAATACCCAAAAATTATAAAAATTGGGGCCAAATATTTTTATTAGGAGTATAATTAGACCCTTAATTTTACTTAGGGGTATTATTTTCATAAATATAAATACCTGATTTATTAGTAATTAAATCAGTTAATTATACTTAAAAATCAGAAAATAAAAAGAAAATCAGAAAAGGAATTAGGGTTAGGGTTTCTGTGAAGAACAGGGCAGCAGAATCAATCGTGAATTTGAAGGTGATTCCGGAGTCCAAATCGTTCATGTAAGTAGTCAAATTGAAGCCGGTGATTCGTAGTTTCTGATTATGTACATGATTTTGTTGTTGGATTACTTGAATTTAATTTTGTATTTTCGGGTTTATTTCGTGAATTCGGGTTTTGTTTTTGATTGATTGTTTAATGATTTCGTTGCTACGAGCGTTTAGATCGTCGATTATGAAGTCGTTTGGCACCGGTTTCACTCGATTTGGTGTCCGTTTCGAGTTCGCCGGAGTTTCGCCGCCGCCGCCGTGTTCATCGCGTTTCCGGCCGTTGTGGTCGATGAGGACGAAGGAGAAAGGAAGGGAGAGCATCGTTTTGTTGCTGGGTTTCGAAAACACAGAAGATGCGAACTGGAATCAAGTGTTTTCGTCTCGCCGGAATTTTTCCGCCGGCGTCGGATTCTGGGAGTGCAGGCGGTGTTCTTCCCGACCCGATCGGGTCGGGGACGACCCGGTTGCAACCCGGTTTCGACCCGGGTTCAATCCTAAAAACCCTAAATCCTGTTATGTTTTTGTGTTTCTGAATAAAATAATTAATTATTTGTATTTTAGTAATTAAAAATTAGTTTTAATAATTCTAAAAATTAATTAAAAATTAGTTTGATATTCTGAAAAATAGTATTTATAATTTCTGATTTATTTTATTAAATTATAAATTCGAATTTATTTATTTAATTAATTATTTAATTATTTATATAATTATATATTAATTATCTAATTAATTATTAATTGGGTAATTAATTAATAATTAGGTAATTAATTAGTAAATAAGGATTAGAAATAATTAAGTGAGGTAATTAATAATCTAATAATTAGTTAATAGTGCGAATAATGATTCGGTAATTAGAATTATTATTCGAGCCTTAGTTATTCGAATAATATTGTGATAATTATTCGTATCGTATAATAGTTATCGGTAATTATCTGTTTAGCGAATCGTATGAGTTTCAATAATGATAGAATAGTTCTGTAATTATGTGGGAATTGCGAGTAGCTCGTAGTTATACGAGTGATTAATCATTAAGTTGATTTATAATTCGAGTAATTCATAGTTATTCGATAAATAGTGTATCGGTTAATTAAATCGATTAATTATTTGTAAATAATCGATCTGATCGAATAAGTAATAATAATTTGTAATAAATAATAATAATTCCTAATAATTAGGGATTAATTATTTTAAAATACAATAATTATTAATTAATTATTTAAAATTATGATTAAGGATTGTTTAATTATAATTAATTATTTATAATTAATTATTAATTAATTAAATCTTGTTTAATTCATAATAATTCAACTGTTAGTTCGATTTGAGCGAAACGAAGACCCCTAGACTCAGAAAAATGAGATGAATCCAATAAAAATAGTTGTAAGTTATAATTTCTTCCGAAAGAAAGTGGTTTGGTGATAATTGATAGTTCATAGGTCCTAGTAGGAGTATAATTGAGCCGAATAAATCCCGAAAAATTATAATAAAATCAGACAAGACTAGTAATGCAGGTATAAGTCTAGAATTGATTCTAAAAATAATTATAAATCTAGAAATTAATTATGTGCTTTATGTGCTACGTGCTTTATGTGATTATGTGAACCTATGTGCTGTATAAATGTATGTGTATATATACGAGTCAGATAGAAACGCATGGGTAGACTGATAAGGTTGCGTGTTATCAATTCAAGATACACGGATATAGTAAGTTATCTAAATCCCTATCTTTCCATGATTTTTTCAGTGTTAGCAAGGCCAAGCAAGCTAGGGTCAGAAGGCGGTGAGTTAAACCAGGTTAAGTACGCGCAAGGCAAGTTTTTCCCCTATTCTAAATTCAGAATAGTGATTTATATTTTTTTCTATCAGTATTAGTTCTCTTTGATAATCATTGTTCATATACACTGTTACCCATTTATTATCGCTTGATTCCAATTTCATTTCAATTCTTGATTTACCCAATTTATTGAATTCCCTGTTCATATTTCAATTCCTTTACCCTTGTTACATATGCTCTGGTATATCCTGGTGTTGGGATATATCAATAGCATTCCGATTGTTCCGGATGCTAAGCCTTGGACTGGATGGTTACTATACGGGCTGGGTTTTACCCATACCATTATTTAATAGGCCATAGTTGCCTGAGTACTCCTTATGTTGGTTGGGTCTATGCAGTTGGGTATAGATCTGCACTATATTCTGACTGATCAGCAGGTTATAGTGCATATGTTGGTTCTTGTTTCCAGTCTTGTTCATTTGGTACTCGCCAGCATTGGCAAATTACTATTCTATACAGATTCAGATGGTTGTTCCGACCAGCAGCTTATTGTTTCACTCATTTCTCTTTCTTTATACTATATATATATTGTTGCAGGCTTGTTGAGCAATTTTGGCTCATCCCTTTTTATTGTTACTCCTATTGTTTTACAGTTAAGGTAGAGAATGAAACCCATCAGAACCCGCATAGTCAAGAAGCGAGTCAAGCAGCGGGACCCTCTTATACCAAGAGTGTTCCTTCCTATTCCCGAAGAGAGCTTTGAATTGCCAGATCAGGTGTAGCAGGATAAGTAGTAATGTTGGGTTGAATAAAAGTCTTGTGTAGTTTGAATAAAAGTTGTGTAGTGAGACTGTAGATAGAATAAAGTTTTGTAACAAAGAGAGTTTTTGAGACAGGTTTTATTTAGTTGGGTTTGTAATAAAGTGTAGTATGTGATTCTTGTTTTCAAACTCAGACCTTAAAAGATCCTGAGTAGTGATAGTTCAGAGTAATTATTATATTTATATTCCGCTTGTGCAGGTTTAGTTGGTAATTGTTTTTAATAATGCCCCAAATCTATACCCCGGATTTGGAGGGTGTTATAAAGAAGGAATAGATTTTGATGAAACATTTGCTCCTGTTACAAGACTTGAAGCCATCAAAATCTTCTTAGCCTATGTAGCCCATGCCAATTTCAAGGTCTATCAAATGGATGTCAAAAGTGCGTTTCTGAATGGAGATTTGGAGGAAGAAGTGTATGTTAGTCAACCTCCTGGCTTTGAAGATCCAAATTTTCCAGAGTATGTCTATTATCTACTGAAAGCACTTTATGGACTGAAGCAAGCACCTAGAGCCTGGTATGACACTTTATCAAAGTTCCTTTTGGAAAATCACTTCACAAGAGGTACTGTAGATAAAACTTTATTTTTCAGAAATGTCAATGGCTCTAGCATACTTGTTCAAATTTATGTAGATGATATTATTTTTTGCTCTACAGATGAGAAACTTTGTAAAAAGTTTGCCAAACTGATGTAAATTAAGTATGAAATGAGTATGATGGGAGAACTAACTTACTTTCTTGGTTTACAAGTTAAGCAAGTTAGTGATGGAATATTCATTAGTCAAACTAAATATATTTTTGATCTTTTAAAGTAGTTTGATCTAATGGATTGCACATCTGCAAAAACTCCCATGGCCACTGCAACTAAGCTTGAATTAAACACTACTGAAAAGTCTGTGGATATTTCAAGCTATAGAGGCATGGTTGGCTCACTTCTGTACTTAACAGCCAGTAGGCCAGATATAATGTTTGCTACATATTTATGTACAAGATTTCAGGCTGATCCTAGAGAATCTCACTTGATAGATATTAAGAGAATTTTCAGATATCTCAAGGGAACACCAAAACTTGACATTTGGTATCCTAGAGATTCTGGTTTTGATCTAACTGGTTATTCAGATGCAGATTATGCAGGTTGCAGAATTGACAGAAAGAGCACAACAGGAACTTGTCAATTTCTAGGAAACAAGCTTGTGTCCTGGTTCAGTAAAAAGTAAAATTCAGTTTCTACTTCTACAGCTGAAGCTGAATATATTGCTGCTGGAAGTTGCTGTGCACATATTTTATGGATGAAAAATCAATTGCTAGACTATGGTTTGCAAGTTGAGAGGATTCCTATTCTCTGTGATAACACAAGTGTAATTGCCATCACTGAAAATCCAGTGCAACATTCAAGGATAAAGCACATAGACATTAAGTACCATTTCATAAGGGAACATGTAATGAATGGTACTGTAGAGTTATATTTTGTTCCAAGTGAGAAGCAACTTGTAGATATCTTTACCAAGCCACTCGATGAATCCACCTTTTCAAGGTTGGTAAGTGAGTTAGGTATGCTTAATTACTCTTGAATTTATCTGAGTTATTTTGCAAGTTGAAATGTAGCCAGAAATTTAGCTGATTTTTAGTCATGGATGAAATTTTGGCTAAGTCAAAATTTGCATCTCGACGGATGACCATTATCCATCGAGTTGAGTCATCCGTCGATATACTATTTGCAAATAAAAATCAATTACTTTTCTGGAATCTTTTAAAACTCGACGGATAACAGTTTATCCTCATCCGTCGAATTGTCTAAATCTTAACCGTTAATTCCCTGAACATTATCCATCGAGTATACTTACAGTTTGTAAGCATTACACGACGGATAATGGGTGGAATTTTTACAGTTTATTTTTAAAACGGTTATTTTAGGCAATTTCTATTGGGTAATTTACTTTTCTTTATCATTTTCATCCGTTGTTTTTGAGATAGTATAAAAGCTTATTTCATTCTAATTATTTTCTTTTATCATTCTCAAATTCAACTGCTTTTATTTCATTATCTCTCAAACAAATATTCTCCTTCTCTTCAAGCTTTCATTCTCTAACAATGGCACCTGTAGTAAAGATTATGTCTCAGTCTGGGTTCATTTATGAGAAGAACAACTTCACTGCTTTGGTCAATAAGGGTATTCAGTAATCAGAAGACTATCACAAGATGATGGACTTCGTGAAGAACTGCAAGTTAAGTTATGCCATGCTTGAATCACCCACAATTTTCTGTGAAGTTGTTGAAGAGATGTGGACCACTGCAATCTACAACTCTACTGACAAAACCATCACTCTAACTATCAAAGGTAATGAGTTCTGTATCAATAGTGATGTGATAAAAGCATGTTTCAAAATTCCTGATCATAATGTAACTTCACCATACAATGACACTGATATTATCAATATGCTTAATTCTATGCAGTTTACACTTCCTACTACTAAGCTAAGTGATATTAGATGATTAGGTCTTAGGAAGGAATGGAGTTTCATGTGTGATGTTGTGACTAAAGTTTGCTCTGGAAAAATCAGTAATTTTGATTATGTGAACATTTCCATGCTTAACATGCTATACATGCTAGTTACAGATAAATTTTACAATTTCAGTGACCTTGTCTTGTATGAGTTAGGTTTTAAACTAGGTGAGTTAGCCAAAAGGGGAAAAAATGTATATTATGCTAGATTTTTCATGATATTGGCTAACCATCTTTGTCAAGAGATTGTACTTGAGAACCCAAGCAACAAATTAGCTTGTTGGGTTCAAGAGAGAAGAATCATTGCAGATTTGAACAGAGCCAACCATCATAGGGATGTGCCAATGTTCTACTTTCCTGTAATGCAGACACCTCAGGTAAGTGAGGTAAGTTCATCCATACCCTCAACTATTCCAATATCCTCAATTTCTTTGAGTTCAGGAGTAGCTATGACAACTGTGACAATGACCAAATAGTTGCCTACCAAAGCTGCCAAAACAACTGTAATTTCTAAATCCAAGTCAAAGAAAACCCCCTCTGGTATCTCTCAAAAGGTACCAGTTGAAAAATCCACCAAAGCCAAAGAGGGGAGTGTGAAGGAGGGCCAGTTAGGTGAGGGAAGGGGTGAACATCAAAGAAACCCCAAGGATAAGGTTGGAGAGTTGAGTGAATCCCAGCCTAGCCACACTGCAGTTTCCCAACAAACTGCAGTGCTTAAAAAGGACAAAAGCTCACTTCTAGCTACATCCTCCCAAAAGGATGTGGCTATTGAACAAAGCTCTCAGCCAAGAGCACAGGCCAAAAGGGTTAGGGACACAAGCTCACCCCAATCTTACACAAGAAAGAAGAAATCCAAAACCACTGGGGATGCACAGGGCACACACACAGTGCAAACTGGTGCTAAAGACACAGTCCCTGCACTTTCTCAAATTCTGTTTGATGTGGCTCCAATAAATGTGGAGTCACAGCCAAAATCTCTTATAATAGAAGCCTCTGAAACACCATACTCACCAACAAACTCTCTGGAAGTGGATATGATAAACACTTCAATTCCTGATTCCCCTTCTTTAACTCTGTTGGGGAAGCCAAAATCTAGTGCAAGTGAGCATCATCTTTTAGATGATTTGTTGGCTCACTTGCCAATTCTTTCAGATACTATTGTGACATCTGTGCCTCAAATAACTTCAATCAACACAGAGTCAACAATAGTTTCTCTTCCCACCTTCATTCATTTCTACTCTCTCGATGGATATTGCTAATCCATCGAGTAGTGATTGTATCCCGACGGATAAGCTTAACAGCAGTTATCCGTCGGATAGCTTTACCACTCACCCGATGGATATCACTTATCCGTCGAGTGTCTCTGCACAACTTCAAACTTCAATTATATCTAGTGCAGAAGATTTAGTGGTAATACAGTCACTCTTAGGACTGAGAGAGGAGAGTGCATTGAGTGAGAGGCTGGGTTGCTCCCAGGCAAAAGGAGAGGAAAAGAGTGAATCTCAGCAATCCATTTATTCAGGATTGGCAAAAGTGAGTGAGAGGAGTCCCACCTTAGTAGGTGAAGGTGAGGGTGTGAGGGTGGGGAGCCAGGGTGAGACCCTGATGCAATAAAAGAGAGATTATGAGAGAAAGGAAGGTACATGAGAAATAAGGGTGGATCCGGCCATTGCTAGTGAGTCAATGATTGTGGATGATGCTGAAGAGGAAAGCCAATTTCAGCAACATTACAAAGCTGAAATTGATAACATTTCCTTGGATGCTGACACTTGTACTCATCCTATGTCAGCCTATCAATTGTTGGCTGCTTAGGGCAATCTGGAGGCAGAACAGACTTTGAATTTAGTATACACCTCAGAATCTCTTCAAAGAGATAAAGCTGCTGTCAATATGATGCCTTCTCAAGCTGGTGAGCCATCTGAAGAATTTAGAGTAAATTCTAATGATGATGACTCTGATTCTTTGGATGGAAGCATGAACTTAGGGGGAGATGAAGGCCCAAGTTCTGTTTCAAATTTACCTGGATGGGCATGGACAAAGGAATCTACACCAGGACAATTTGGTGTAACTTTGGTCAAGCAAGTGATGGCTATTCAAAAGGCCCTCCAGGAAACTTCAGATGCTGGTACCAAGGCCATTCTTCATGCTCACCTAGACTCTCTACATCTCATGAAAATCCAGCACTTAAGACAGAATCTGAGTGTGGATGAACTGAAAAGAGATATAGCTGACTTGAAAACTTTTAATTCTGAGAAGCTGGATTCAGTAATGCCTTATGGTACCATGCAAGATCTATTACTGAGACTGAGGAGAGAATCAGATTCTGAAAAGAAGCTAGCCAAGCTGGAAGACAGAGTTCAAGTTATTGAGAATTCAGTGGCTATCCTTCTTCAAAATCAACATACTCAGACAAATCTTCTCATGCACCTGGCTAAAGCACAAGGCCTAACTCCTCAACTTGATGATAACAAAAAGGGGGAGAGAGAATCAAGTAAGAGGGAGAAAGGACCAACTGAGGGGGAGAAACTTCAAGTACAAATCAGCAAAGTAATTGTACCTTCAATTACTGTCTCCAAGCCAACAGTTGCAGATGGTATAGATCTAATTAAAGCAGCAGCAAATTTGAAAGTTGTTGAAAAAGGAAAGTTGAGTTTGATCAACTGGAATAAGATTGATGAGGAGATACAGAAAAAGTTTGAACTAGTCAAGGAGCCAGTTAAGTCAGCCATCCATCACTCTCATGTCAAGCCAATCAGTGTGAATGAGATGAGCATGAACTATCTGGAAAAACGACAATCTTCCTGCATCAAGTCTACAAAGGCTGAAACAATTCTTAAACCAAGGGAAAATTATCCAAAATCATCTTGGAAGAACCCCATGGACACGGTGTATGAGACACCCAAGCCTGATGAAAAGAAGCTTCTGTCAAGATCTATTGTCTTCTATAAAGATCCAGCTGATTCAGCATCAAAAAGGAGAATTGCTAAGATATTCAGAAATGGAAAGGAAATATGTGTGGTAGCTGGACATCCACAATTTGCTCAAGCAAAGAAAGAAGAAAAAGCCAGATTAAAGCAGGAAAAGAGGCAAGCTGCTCTAGATGCAAAGAAGTCTAAACAAAAGAAAGAACAGATTGCTATCTTGGCCAAGCTACAGGCTGTAAATTCTTCTCAACAAATTCCCTCTCAACCATCTGAAGCTGCTGAATCAAAGAAGAAAATTGAAGAACAGAAGAAATCCCCAAGGAAGAAAGAATTGGCTAGAAGAACAAATAGGAAATTGGATGTTGTTGACAAGGAATTGGAAGATCAATTTTCTAAAGAATCCACACCAGCTACAACTCAAGCATCAAAGCCCTCTGTGGTATTTGAAGACATAAGGGTGGTGGATCCCTACAGGAACATACATGGTGAACCTATTGTGCTAAAGGATGATCCAATAGAGTGGGATAACATACCAATTCCTGACTTCAGCTTACCAATCCTTAGCAAGCCAAAAAGGACAAAGTCAAGGGCAGTCAAGAAAGTGAAGCTGTCACCTCTCAAATCCAAGTCAGTAGTTAAAGCTCAACCCAAGGTCAACAGGGGAGACTACTTGTACTTGTGTGACATCAAAGAATTTTCAGATCTAAATCTTTATCTGGATGAACTGGATGAAGTAAGGGCAATTGATGCATACAGAAACCTACCTGAAAGGTTGGTGTTCAAGTACAAAGGAGGAAGGGAGATTCAGTGGCCACTTCACAGGATTCTTCAAGAAAGCCAAGCTATGCTGATTAAAGTCTATTCATCCTTCAAGAAAAACTTTGGGTTCAATGTAACTGCAAGAAGACTAGTATTGAAGAAGATTGAAGAGCTGAGGAGTGTTAGAGCTAAATATGCACTCCCAAAGACACTAATCATCCCATATACAGGGAGAAGAGCGCATCTAAGGCCCTACTGGATGATGGAATTCATGGATGACAAGGGTGTGAGAAGATTCTTCAGATTAGAAGACCAACTGAACATCTCTAGCAATGAGACTCTCTGGGAAATGCAAGAAAAGCTAGATCTCTCAGAATCTGATGAACTGAAATTCCACAGGCAGCTCCAGAATCAAATTAAAGAAAATAACAGAAAGCTTGGAAGAAGATCCAGACCTTCAAGGAACTAGAAAAATCTGCTCAGGCTAGAGGAGCATCTTGAATTGACTGTGAGCCAAACCTTGTACATTTTGTTTAATTGAAGCACTTTCAGTTTATCTACTTATCTTTAAAGATGTATGTTCAGGATGTTTTGTTATCATCAAGTATCTCTTAATTTATGGCTACAATTCCAGTAGACATAAATTGGGGGAGATTGTTGTGCATATGTTGTGTACTTGATGATTTCATAAACAAAACATCTAAGTAGATTTTACTTAGTGAAATTATATAGCACTCGACAGATAAGAATTATAGTCCCGACGGATGATTAACTTATTATCCATCGAGTGAGTAGCTTATGTAATAATAAGTTTGTAGCACAGTTATATATGCACCTTTGTATAGAATCTGTAGTAGCATATAAGTCATGTTGACTTTAACTAGATATGCAGAATAGGTTGATTAATTGTACATAGATGATGTCTTGTAATTTTGCATAAGTGAAATAGAGTCAAGTGCCAAAATAGCTACCGACGGATGATTAACAAAGCCATCTACGGATGATCAAATGACTATCAACGGATGTTTAATATAGCAGTCAACAGATGATCAATTAAACCATCAATGGATGTTCTGAAAGTCGACGGATGATCATATAAAGAATTCAAACAGCAGTTGAACAGTGAAAGCTGACACACAGCCGTCGAGATGTATACAAACACACTGTGGAAGCCCATTAACTGGGTAATAGAGGATGAAAAGCAGCAAAGCTTAAGAATGATAGTTTTTATATTTGTTCAGTCTTTGACTTTCTAATCTTGGTATTATATAAACCAAGAGAGTATCAAATAGAAAAATAACCGAGATAGCTGAGAAACACAAAAACAGAGAAATCTTTGCAAGCAGAATCATTAGCATTTCCTGTATTCTCAGTAGTTCAATTTGTAAGCAGCTGTGAGCATTCATGCACACAGAGTCCTCTCGATATATTATATATATCTATGGTGGAATTGTTTAAATCCACCAGAAAGTTTTTAAAGACTCTTGTTTTTAATTACTTATGTTTTGATTCAATTAAGTTTACATTCCTCCTGTGCTAATCAAAACATATCTATAATCGAGTTGAACATTTTTATTTCGAGAAAAAGGTTGAAGAATTACATTCAACCTCCCTTCTGTAATTCTTGCTATATTGTTAAGGGACTAACAAACTACCTAGGCAATCTCATCCGCAATTGAGACCCCCCACTCGACTTACTTCCAAGGGACAGCGAATCCTTCGATTCCCTGATCTGAATCTCAACCACCTCAGCTCCAGGGGCGAACCCTCAAAACCTGAATCTAAATGTTCCTTTAGGGGCACAATCTGTGGGTTTTGAGATATCAACTATAGTATATCACCTGCCTATAAACCCCACTTATGGGATGCCAATATACTCAGAGGCTGGAGGGAGCAGGCCACCCCTACCATCTCGATCACAGCGTTGGGATGATCCTAACTATCTTAGAGGTTTGCAATCAACCAATAATGAAAAAAATGTATCCGGAACCTATACAACTGAGGAGAGTGGAGAGTCACCTGATAAAAATGCCCATCACAAGAGGAGACGAAGGGATAAAGAGTCCGTTGGAGACATGCGCCTCGAGCCTGTTGGAGGCAGGCAACCCGAATTTCAAGAAGTTCAAGGAGTGGCGTCCCAGACTTTTGAAGAAAGGATACGTGCTCATAAGGAAGAAATCCTAAGGCTAAGGAGAGATATGGAGAGAAGTCAGGCTAGACAGCCAACAAAGGCCAACCGAGCTAGAGAAGCTAGGAGAACTGCTCAAGTCATCGATTTGGAGGAAACTCCTAGGAGAAAATCAATGAATGTCCCTCGGGGAAACCTGTTTGGGTTGCTCCCCCTCGGAGACCTAAACGATCTAACCCTCCATTTCACGGCAGAAATCATGAACACTCATATCACAAGGAAGTTCAAGATGCCAACTATAACAACCTATGATGGAATGGGACATCCAGCGAATTATGTCAGGACCTTCTCTAATGCACGATTGTTGTAGCCCGTGAATGATGCGATCAAATGTCGGGCTTTTCCTCAAACCCTGTTAGACATGGCCCAAAGGTGGTACAACCGCTTGCCATCAAACTCAATAGGATCCTTTAGAGATTTAACTCAAGCTTTCATCAAGTAATTCATTAGCGGGAAGATGTATGAAAAAAGCTCTGCTTCTCTCATGAGTATAGTGCAAGGGGTAAAGAAGTCTAATGGAAAGTGGAAGATATGTGTTGATTTCACTGATCTAAATGATGCATGCCCAAAGGATTGTTTTCCTATATTAAGGATAAATACTTTAATTGACGCAACTGCATGTCATGAGATTCCAAGCTTTATGGATGGGTTCAGCGGCTACAATAATATCAAGATGCATAAGGATGACATTGCAAAGGTATCATTCATCATTAACTTTGGTTTTTTTTTGTTATCTTGTTATGGCATTTTGTCTCAAGAATACATGAGCTACCTATCAAAGGTTGGAAACAAGATCTTTAAAGAACTAATTGGGAAAACTATGGAAGTCTACGTAGATGACATGTTAATTAAGAGTCTTGTAAGGATTGATTATATATCCCATATGAGGGAAGCTTTCGAAGTCCTTAGATATCAAAAAATGATGTTGAACCCCGCCAAGTGTGCTTTTGGAGTAGGATCTGGGAAATTTTTAGGATTGATGGTCTCCAAGAGGGGAATTGAGGTCAATCCTGACAAAATAAAAGCCATCTTAGACATGAGACCTCCAAAAATAGTAAAGAATGTTTAGAAACTCACTGGGAGGGTTGATGTTCATCTCCAAGTCCGGAGATAAGTGCTTATCATTCTTTAAGGCTTTGAAGAAAGTAAAAGACTTTACATGGACTGATGAAAGTCAAATAGCATTTGAGGAGTTGAAGAAATACATGGTACAAACCCCGTTGTTCGCTAATCCAGTCTTGGTCGAGATTTTTTACTTATATCTGGCCGTTTCTAAAAATGCTCTAAGCTTCGTGTTGGTAAAGGAGAAACTTAAAGTCCAAAAATCCATATATTATGTCAGCAAGATTCTACATGGGGCTGAGTTAAACTATTCCACTGTAGAACAGTTTGCTTTAGCCTTGGTTATGGCCTCAAGGAAGTTGTGTCCCTACTTCTAAGCCCATAAGATTAAGGTATTAACAAATCAGCCTTTGAAAAATATCATTCATAGTCCTAAAGCCAGTGGAGGGCTGGTCAAATGGGCCATAGAGCTGGGGGAATTTGATATTAAGTACAAACCTTGGGCGGCAGTCAAAGCCCAGGCCTTAGCTGACTTCGTGGTTGAATGTACCATCGCCAACACCCCAAGATGAGGAAGGAAAAATGAAGGTTGAAGACAAGGAGTTTTGGGTACTCTATTTTGATGGGGCGTCAAAAACAAATTCAAGTAGAGCTGGCTTAGTTCTACAAAGTCCCGATGGATTTCTTATTGAGTATGCCATGAATTTAGATTTCCCCACTACAAACAACGAGGCATAATATGAAGCCTTGATAGCTGACATAGGCCCAGCTGGAACATTGAGAGTCAACAACTTGAAAGTTTGTGGAGACTCGATACTTGTGGTATCCTAGGTCAATGGAGAATTTGAGGTCAGAGATGAAACCATGGTCAAATATGTATGGTTTGTGAGAGCTGTGATGACTCAGTTTGACGAATGTCATGTCAAATACATCCTGAGGGAGGAGAATTCTAAGGCATATTTGTTATCCAGATTTTCCTCTTCTGTGATCGAAAATAGTTCTGAAAGTGTATACTTCCATGTTTTGAAGAAGCGGAACATTGATGTTAAGCTGGTTGCCCCTATCGGGCTTGGGGAATCATGGATTGATCCCATTAAGGCTCACTTACAAACCGGATGGCTTCCCTATGATATATTGGAGGCACATAAACTGTTTGTTCGATCCCTGAGATATTTTTTGATTAATGGAATTCTTTATAAAATATCCTTCATAATTCCCTATCTAAGGTGCCTCGGGTCTGATGAGGCCCGACTTTCTTTGGAATTGGTACATGAAGGCATATGTGGCGAAAACTTGGGGGGTAGGGCCTTAGCTCACAAGATTACTCGTTTAGGCTTTTACTGGCCAGAAATGATAGCAGACGTCAAATATTACGTGAAGAGATGTGATCGGTGTCAGAAACATGCCCCAGTAGTAAGGCACCATACCAGTTAGCCCTGTTAGAAATGAAGGAATTAGCTACCCAATTACAAGAACTATTGGAGAAGGGTATGATCCGTGTCCCCTTGGGGAGCACCAGTATTGTTTGTTAAGAAGAAGGACGAGAGTATGAGACCGTGTATCAATTACAGAGAGTTGAAAAAGCTAACCATAAAGAATAGGTACCCGTTACCCCGAACAGATGATTTGTTCGACCAGCTGAAGGATGATGTCTAGTTTTCCAAGATCGACCAGAGAACCGGATATCATCAACTAAAGATTAAATCCGAAGATATTCCAAAGACTGTGTTCCGTACTAGGTATGGACACTATGAGTTCTTAGTGATGTCTTTTGGATTAACAAGCGTCCCAGCGACTTTCATGGATTTAATGAATAGAGTTTCAAGAAGTATTTGGACAAGTGTGTGATAGTTTTTATTGATGATATTTTAATTTACTCAAGGACCGAGGAAGAGCATGCAGAGCATTTGAGGATAACTCTAGGAATACTAAAGGAGGAACAATTGTATGCCACATTCTTAAAGTGCGAATTCTGGCGGAATGAAGTAAAATTTTTAGTACACCTGATCAATAAGGAATGAGTATTGATCGACCCCTCTAAGATAGAGGCGGTCTCAAATTAGGAAAGGCCAACCACACCCACAGAGGTAAGAAGTTTCAAAGGATCGGCCGACTACCATCGCAGGTTTGTTCAAAATTTTGAGAAGGTCACAACCCATTTAACTTGACTTACTCGTAAGACTGAGAAGTTCGAATGGACAGAGAAATACGAGAGCAATTTCCAAGAACTGAAGAAAAGATTGGTGAAGGCCCTTGTGTTGGAGTTTTTGGACGAAAAAGGAGATTTTGTGATTTATAGTGACGCTTCGCACAAGGGATTAGGGTGTGTGCTTATGCAACACGACAAGGTAATCACGTACGCGTCAAGACAATTAAAGGAATACAAAATTCGATATCATACCCATGATCTTGAGCTCACGACAATAGTTTTTGCCTTAAATATTTGGAGGCACTACTTGTATGGAAAAAAGTGCGAGATCTTTGTTAGGACGAAAACACGTGCTAATATTCATGCAAGTATATGCGATCACAATTAATATAGAATTACTTCTAGTTCGTTCCCACTGAACTGGTTTAGGTTAATTTCAATCAATGCACTTATGCAACAATGGTATAGTTATTATTCAATGCTAAGACGAATAACAAATTGGGATTGTTTATAACTACGATTAACTAAGAGATTATACTAAAGAACATTAACTAAGAGATTAAAAAGGATTGTTTTACTATATGACACAAACATGGGATTCTAACTTCATTACTACTTCATTAACTTTGTTCTTAACCTTAGCATGCAATGGTGATGACACTAATCAGATAACACGAAACTAGTAAACGCCAACTTTCGTTGTACGAATACCCTACTACCAGACATCCACAAAATAGATAGAAGCTGAATAAATACCAATTATATTGAGACCCTATATGTCTATAGAATTTGACAACATAACGGTTTAATGCACAAGTTATCTATTATGATTATATAGGGCAAGTAATATGGTTAAAATTACCTTTTAATCATGCATATCAAAAATATGAACCTATGCTATCATGGCAAGTTCTAAACCCCTAAATTCACTTTCGCTTCAATAGAGATTAGCACACTATCTTATAAGTTCGCGACGCTCATAAGACAAATAAGCACAACCAATACTAGGTTATCATATAATCACCACACACTAAGGCATCGAAATAAATTAACTAAAGAAATCCATAAGTAAATACGCTAGAATCCCACGATAACGATTAGCCCATAATCGGACTCATCATCAACGTGGGTTCCGATGAAAGCATGGTATAATAAACGTAGTCTTTATACTGAATAAATAATAAACCAAGTATGTTACACAAGAGTATAGGTTTACAAATAAGAAAACTAGCATCCAAGATTACAACTTAAAATAAAGAATCACAAGAATAAATTAGGGTTTCTTCGCCTTGGTTGAATTGTGCTATATGGTCTTCTTAAGTTATTAATATATATGCCGTAGAATCAACCAGGGCTTTAAACTCTCAAAATCAAAGTAGAAACAGAATTCTGCCATCCCGACCCGCGCTTTACCAGTACGGGCGCGCTGTCTTCCTGTAAACCTGGCGCGGGCGCGCGCTAGCACAGCGCGGGCGCGCGCTAGCACAGCGCGGGCGCGCTGACTCTCTGGAAAAAAACTTCTACTTTTTATTCTCTTGCTGGTTTGAGTTGGCCTTTTCACGAGCAATCTTCTTGACACATTCCTAACACCATTTTAGCATCAAAACAATGCTAAATCACCTGAATCCCTGTTATATGCCTGAAATGCAAAAACACTACAAAACACATCAAATACACAAATAACTTGAGTACAAAACGTCGATTCAAGCCTTTATAAAGGAATCTAAGTGGACACAGATGCCACTTAACACACCCCCAAACTTGAACCGATGCTTGTTATTTACAGTGACGCTTCGTATCGCGGGCTAGGATGTGTATTGTTGCAACATGGTAACGTCATTGCATATGCGTCGAGACAACTTAAACCTCATGAGCAGAAATATCCTACGCATGATCTGGAATTGGCAGCAATTGTATTTGCATTGAAGCTTTGGAGACATTATCTGTACGGTGAAAAATGCGAAATCTACACGGATCATAAAAGTTTGAAGTATATTTTCACGCAAAAGGAACTGAACATGCGACAACGTCGATGGCTGGAATTGATTAAAGATTATGATGTTACAATCAGTTATCATCCAGGAAAAGCAAATGTTGTAGCAGATGCGCTGAGCAGAAAAGAAAGGTTGAATCGGTTAACTTCATGTGAAGAATTGGTTAAAGAATTCGACAAATTGGAAATTGAGATTCGTATTCCCCATGAATCTGCAGGAACTATCTACGCTATGACTTTTCAACCAGGGTTGCTAGAAAAGATTCGCCGTTGTCAAGATAAAGTAATGAGTCAAGACGACGACTTAACGGGAGAAGAGATTACAACTCAGAAAGATAATGAAGGAATTTTACGTTTTGCGTCAAGAATCTGGATCCCTAACGTGGCAGAACTAAAAGAAGAAATTATGCGAGATGCGCACAATTCGAAGTATTCTATTCATCCAGGAAGCACGAAAATGTATCGCGATTTGAAGGAAAACTTTTGGTGGCCGAATATGAAGAAGGAGATAGCAGAATGGGTGAGTAAATGCTACACATGCCAGTGAGTTAAAGCAGAACATCAATGTCCGAGTGGGTTATTGCAACCGTTAGACATTCCAGAATGGAAATGGGAACATCTAGCGATGGATTTCGTAGTGGGACTTCCAAGAACGAAAGCAAATCACGATGCAATTTGGGTTATTGTTGATCGATTGACGAAATCAGCACATTTTCTTCCAATTAACGAGAAATTTTCACTGGACAAGCTAGTGCACTTATATCTTAAAGAAATTGTGATGCGTCATGGAGTACCAGTATCGATTGTATCGGATCGAGATCCTCGTTTCAATTAGAGATTTTGGAGACAATTCCAAGAATGTCTAGGAACGAAGTTGAATATGAGTACAGCCTATCATCCGCAAACTGACGGTCAAAGTGAAAGGACAATTCAAACGATTGAAGACATGCTACGAGTTTGTGCGATCGATTTTGAAGGTAGTTGGGATGAACATTTACCCCTAGTGGAATTCTCTTATAATAACAACTATCATGCTAGTATTGGAATGCCACCGTATGAAGCATTATATGGGAGGAAATGCAGATCACCAGTGTATTGGGATGAAGTTGTAGAACGCAATATTTTGGGTCCAGAATTAATTCAGCAGACAAAAGAAAAGATTGAACTTATTCAAAAATGAATCGAGGCAGCGCAAAATAGGCAAAACAAATATGCAAACCAAGCAAGGAAGGATATGGACTATCAGGAAGGAGAACACGTATTGCTCAAAATATCGCCATGGAAAGGATTGACCAGATTTGGCAATAAAGGGAAATTGAAGCCACGATACGTTGGACCATTTGAGATTTTGAAGAAAATTGGGAGGTTGCGTACGAGTTAGCTTTACCACTCCATATGCAGCACATTCACAACGTATTTCATGTATCTATGCTTAAGAAGTACAATCCTGATACAAGGCATGTAATAGAGTATGAACCAGTAGAACTTCAGGCAGATTTGTCGTATATAGAGTAGCCGATAAGGATTTTAGATCGTCAAGAGAAGGTATTAAGAAATAAGTCTATGTCATTAGTAAGAGTTTTGTGGAGAAACCCAGTGGTTGAAGAATCAACCTGGGAGCTTGAAAGTGAAATGTTAGCAAAGTATCCTCAGTTATTTGCATAGTGTGATTCTGAGGACATAATCTTGTTAAGGGGGGAGAATGTAACGACCGAGGAATTACGCTTGTATTATATTATAATAATGATAAATTATGTGTATTATTATGTGATTAAATGTGTTAAGTCGTTAAACCATAACTGCTATGTGTTATGTGTTGGCTGCTTTGATCCAAACGTGTTTTGGATATTTATTGAGCGTTTTATCGTCAGTTATATATATTATATTAAACCTGTACAGCTCAAAATTATGTTTTAAAAGCCATATTTCAAACAAAATCATTGGCTCTATTTTATTAAAAATGCCCTATACCATATCGCTATTCTGAACCCCTAGACGTTTTACAAATTGACCTTTTTCGCGAAAAAACGACTTTTCCGGACCCCTTCGGGTACCAAAAACCCTACAAAAATTATATTTTTATTTTTATATGATCATGAAATTATTATATATCATTTTCTTTGTATTTTTGTAATTTTCACAATTTTTGGGAATTTTTTTAGTATTTATTTTGTAATTATTGGATATTTAAAAATTCAATATTAATACCCAAAAATTATAAAAATTGGGGCCAAATATTTTTATTAGGAGTATAATTAGACCCTTAATTTTACTTAGGGGTATTATTTTCATAAATATAAATACCTGATTTATTAGTAATTAAATCAGTTAATTATACTTAAAAATCAGAAAATAAAAAGAAAATCAGAAAAGGAATTAGGGTTAGGGTTTCTGTGAAGAACAGGGCAGCAGAATCAATCGTGAATTTGAAGGTGATTCCGGAGTCCAAATCGTTCATGTAAGTAGTCAAATTGAAGCCGGTGATTCGTAGTTTCTGATTATGTACATGATTTTGTTGTTGGATTACTTGAATTTAATTTTGTATTTTCGGGTTTATTTCGTGAATTCGGGTTTTGTTTTTGATTGATTGTTTAATGATTTCGTTGCTACGAGCGTTTAGATCGTCGATTATGAAGTCGTTTGGCACCGGTTTCACTCGATTTGGTGTCCGTTTCGAGTTCGCCGGAGTTTCGCCGCCGCCGCCGTGTTCATCGCGTTTCCGGCCGTTGTGGTCGATGAGGACGAAGGAGAAAGGAAGGGAGAGCATCGTTTTGTTGCTGGGTTTCGAAAACACAGAAGATGCGAACTGGAATCAAGTGTTTTCGTCTCGCCGGAATTTTTCCGCCGGCGTCGGATTCTGGGAGTGCAGGCGGTGTTCTTCCCGACCCGATCGGGTCGGGGACGACCCGGTTGCAACCCGGTTTCGACCCGGGTTCAATCCTAAAAACCCTAAATCCTGTTATGTTTTTGTGTTTCTGAATAAAATAATTAATTATTTGTATTTTAGTAATTAAAAATTAGTTTTAATAATTCTAAAAATTAATTAAAAATTAGTTTGATATTCTGAAAAATAGTATTTATAATTTCTGATTTATTTTATTAAATTATAAATTCGAATTTATTTATTTAATTAATTATTTAATTATTTATATAATTATATATTAATTATCTAATTAATTATTAATTGGGTAATTAATTAATAATTAGGTAATTAATTAGTAAATAAGGATTAGAAATAATTAAGTGAGGTAATTAATAATCTAATAATTAGTTAATAGTGCGAATAATGATTCGGTAATTAGAATTATTATTCGAGCCTTAGTTATTCGAATAATATTGTGATAATTATTCGTATCGTATAATAGTTATCGGTAATTATCTGTTTAGCGAATCGTATGAGTTTCAATAATGATAGAATAGTTCTGTAATTATGTGGGAATTGCGAGTAGCTCGTAGTTATACGAGTGATTAATCATTAAGTTGATTTATAATTCGAGTAATTCATAGTTATTCGATAAATAGTGTATCGGTTAATTAAATCGATTAATTATTTGTAAATAATCGATCTGATCGAATAAGTAATAATAATTTGTAATAAATAATAATAATTCCTAATAATTAGGGATTAATTATTTTAAAATACAATAATTATTAATTAATTATTTAAAATTATGATTAAGGATTGTTTAATTATAATTAATTATTTATAATTAATTATTAATTAATTAAATCTTGTTTAATTCATAATAATTCAACTGTTAGTTCGATTTGAGCGAAACGAAGACCCCTAGACTCAGAAAAATGAGATGAATCCAATAAAAATAGTTGTAAGTTATAATTTCTTCCGAAAGAAAGTGGTTTGGTGATAATTGATAGTTCATAGGTCCTAGTAGGAGTATAATTGAGCCGAATAAATCCCGAAAAATTATAATAAAATCAGACAAGACTAGTAATGCAGGTATAAGTCTAGAATTGATTCTAAAAATAATTATAAATCTAGAAATTAATTATGTGCTTTATGTGCTACGTGCTTTATGTGATTATGTGAACCTATGTGCTGTATAAATGTATGTGTATATATACGAGTCAGATAGAAACGCATGGGTAGACTGATAAGGTTGCGTGTTATCAATTCAAGATACACGGATATAGTAAGTTATCTAAATCCCTATCTTTCCATGATTTTTTCAGTGTTAGCAAGGCCAAGCAAGCTAGGGTCAGAAGGCGGTGAGTTAAACCAGGTTAAGTACGCGCAAGGCAAGTTTTTCCCCTATTCTAAATTCAGAATAGTGATTTATATTTTTTTCTATCGTATTAGTTCTCTTTGATAATCATTGTTCATATACACTGTTACCCATTTATTATCGCTTGATTCCAATTTCATTTCAATTCTTGATTTACCCAATTTATTGAATTCCCTGTTCATATTTCAATTCCTTTACCCTTGTTACATATGCTCTGGTATATCCTGGTGTTGGGATATATCATAGCATTCCGATTGTTCCGGATGCTAAGCCTTGGACTGGATGGTTACTATACGGGCTGGGTTTTACCCATACCATTATTTAATAGGCCATAGTTGCCTGAGTACTCCTTATGTTGGTTGGGTCTATGCAGTTGGGTATAGATCTGCACTATATTCTGACTGATCAGCAGTTATAGTGCATATGTTGGTTCTTGTTTCCAGTCTTGTTCATTTGGTACTCGCCAGCATTGGCAAATTACTATTCTATACAGATTCAGATGGTTGTTCCGACCAGCAGCTTATTGTTTCACTCATTTCTCTTTCTTTATACTATATATATATTGTTGCAGGCTTGTTGAGCAATTTTGGCTCATCCCTTTTATTGTTACTCCTATTGTTTTACAGTTAAGGTAGAGAATGAAACCCATCAGAACCCGCATAGTCAAGAAGCGAGTCAAGCAGCGGGACCCTCTTATACCAAGAGTGTTCCTTCCTATTCCCGAAGAGAGCTTTGGAATTGCCAGATCAGGTGTAGCAGGATAAGTAGTAATGTTGGGTTGAATAAAAGTCTTGTGTAGTTTGAATAAAAGTTGTGTAGTGAGACTGTAGATAGAATAAAGTTTTGTAACAAAGAGAGTTTTTGAGACAGGTTTTATTTAGTTGGGTTTGTAATAAAGTGTAGTATGTGATTCTTGTTTTCAAACTCAGACCTTAAAAGATCCTGAGTAGTGATAGTTCAGAGTAATTATTATATTTATATTCCGCTTGTGCAGGTTAGTTGGTAATGTTTTAATAATGCCCCAAATCTATACCCCGGATTTGGAGGGTGTTATAAAGAAGGAATAGATTTGATGAAACATTTGCTCCTGTTACAAGACTTGAAGCCATCAAAATCTTCTTAGCCTATGTAGCCCATGCCAATTTCAAGGTCTATCAAATGGATGTCAAAAGTGCGTTTCTGAATGGAGATTTGGAGGAAGAAGTGTATGTTAGTCAACCTCCTGGCTTTGAAGATCCAATTTTCCAGAGTATGTCTATTATCTACTGAAGCACTTTATGGACTGAAGCAAGCACCTAGAGCCTGGTATGACACTTATCAAAGTTCCTTTTGGAAAATCACTTCACAAGAGGTACTGTAGATAAAACTTTATTTTTCAGAAATGTCAATGGCTCTAGCATACTTGTTCAAATTTATGTAGATGATATTATTTTTTGCTCTACAGATGAGAAACTTTGTAAAAAGTTTGCCAAACTGATGTAAATTAAGTATGAAATGAGTATGATGGGAGAACTAACTTACTTTCTTGGTTTACAAGTTAAGCAAGTTAGTGATGGAATATTCATTAGTCAAACTAAATATATTTTTGATCTTTTAAAGTAGTTTGATCTAATGGATTGCACATCTGCAAAAACTCCCATGGCCACTGCAACTAAGCTTGAATTAAACACTAACTGAAAAGGTCTGTGGATATTTCAAGCTATAGAGGCATGGTTGGCTCACTTCTGTACTTAACAGCCAGTAGGCCAGATATAATGTTTGCTACATATTATGTACAAGATTTCAGGCTGATCCTAGAGAATCTCACTTGATAGATATTAAGAGAATTTTCAGATATCTCAAGGGAACACCAAAACTTGACATTTGGTATCCTAGAGATTCTGGTTTTGATCTAACTGGTTATTCAGATGCAGATTATGCAGGTGCAGAATTGACAGAAAGAGCACAACAGGAACTTGTCAATTTCTAGGAAACAAGCTTGTGTCCTGGTTCAGTAAAAAGTAAAATTCAGTTTCTACTTCTACCGCTGAAGCTGAATATATTGCTGCTGGAAGTTGCTGTGCACATATTTTATGGATGAAAAATCAATTGCTAGACTATGGTTTGCAAGTTGAGAGGATTCCTATTCTCTGTGATAACACAAGTGTAATTGCCATCACTGAAAATCCAGTGCAACATTCAAGGAAAAGCACATAGACATTAAGTACCATTTCATAAGGGAACATGTAATGAATGGTACTGTAGAGTTATATTTGTTCCAAGTGAGAAGCAACTTGTAGATATCTTTACCAAGCCACTCGATGAATCCACCTTTTCAAGGTTGGTAAGTGAGGTTAGGTATGCTTAATTACTCTTGAATTTATCTGAGTTATTTTGCAAGTTGAAATGTAGCCAGAAATTTAGCTGATTTTTAGTCATGGATGAAATTTTGGCTAAGTCAAAATTTGCATCTCGACGGATGACCATTATCCATCGAGTTGAGTCATCCGTCGATATACTATTTGCAAATAAAAATCAATTACTTTTCTGGAATCTTTTAAAACTCGACGGATAACAGTTATCCTCATCCGTCGAATTGTCTAAATCTTAACCGTTAATTCCCTGAACATTATCCATCGAGTATACTTACAGTTTGTAAGCATTACACGACGAATAATGGGTGGAATTTTTACAGTTTATTTTTAAACGGCTATTTTAGGCAATTTCTATTGGGTAATTTACTTTTCTTTATTATTTTCATCCGTTGTTTTTGAGATAGTATAAAAGCTTATTTCATTCCAATTATTTTCTTTTATCATTCTCAAATTCAACTGCTTTTATTTCATTCTCTCTCAAGCAAATATCTCTTTCTCTTCAAGCTTTCATTCTCTAACAATGGCACCTGTAGTAAAGATTATGTCTCAGACTGGGTTCATTTATGAGAAGAACAACTTCACTGCTTTGGTCAATAAGGGTATTCAGCAATCAGAAGACTATCACAAGATGATGGACTTCGTGAAGAACTGCAAGTTAAGTTATGCCATGCTTGAATCACCCACAATTTTCTGTGAAGTTGTTGAAGAGATGTGGACCACTGCAATCTACAACTCTACTGACAAAACCATCACTCTAACTATCAAAGGTAATGAGTTCTGTATCAATAGTGATGTGATAAAAGCATGTTTCAAAATTCCTGATGATAATGTAACTTCACCACACTGACACTGATATTATCAATATGCTTAATTCCATGCATTATGCACTTCCTACTACTAAGCTAAGTGATATTAGAAGATTAGGTCTTAGGAAGGAATGGAGTTTCATGTGTGATGTTGTGACTAAAGTTTTCTCTGGAAAAATCAGTAATTTTGATTCTGTGAACATTTCCATGCTTAACATGCTATACATGCTAGTTACAGATAAATTTTACAATTTCAGTGACCTTGTCTTGTATGAGTTAGGTTTTAAACTAGGTGAGTTAGCCAAAAGGGGAAAGAATGTATATTATGCTAGATTTTTCATGATATTGGCTAACCATCTTTGTCAAGAGATTGTACTTGAGAACCCAAACAACAAATTAGCTTGTTGGGTTCAAGAGAGAAGAATCATTGCAGATTTGAACAGAGCCAACCATCATAGGGATGTGCCAATGTTCTACTTTCCTGTAATGCAGACACCTCAGGTAAGTGAGGTAAGTTCATCCATACCCTCAACTATTCCAATCCTCAATTTCTTTGAGTTCAGGAGTAGCTATGGCAACTGTGACAATGACCAAACAGTTGCCTACCAAAGCTGCCAAAACAACTGTAATTTCTAAATCCAAGTCAAAGAAAACCCCCTCTGGTATCTCTCAAAAGGTACCAGTTGAAAAATCCACCAAAGCCAAAGAGGGGAGTGTGAAGGAGGGTCAGTTAGGTGAGGGAAGGGGTGAACATCAAAGAAACCCCAAGGATAAGGTTGGAGAGTTGAGTGAATCCCAGCCTAGCCACACTGCAGTTTCCCAACAAACTGCAGTGCTTAAAAAGGACAAAAGCTCACTTCTAGCTATCCTCCCAAAAGGATGTGGCTATTGAACAAAGCTCTCAGCCAAGAGCACAGGCCAAAAGGGTTAGGGACACAAGCTCACCCCAAACTTACACAAGAAAGAAGAAATCCAAAACCACTGGGGATGCACAGGGCACACACACAGTGCAAACTGGTGCTAAAGACACAGTCCCTGCACTTTCTCAAATTCAGTTTGATGTGGCTCCAATAAATGTGGAGTCACAGCCAAAATCTCTTATAATAGAAGCCTCTGAAACACCATACTCACCAACAAACTCTCTGGAAGTGGATATGATAAACACTTCAATTCCTGATTCCCCTTCTTTAACTCTGTTGGGGAAGCCAAAATCTAGTGCAAGTGAGCATCATCTTTTAGATGATTTGTTGGCTCACTTGCCAATTCTTTCAGATACTATTGTGACATCTGTGCCTCAAATAACTTCAATCAACACAGAGTCAACAATAGTTTCTCTTCCCACCTCATTCATTTCTACTCTCTCGATGGATATTGCTCATCCGTCGAGTAGTGATTGTATCCCCGGATAAGCTTAACAGCAGTTATCCGTCGGATAGCTTTACCACTCACCCGATGGATATCACTTATCCGTCGAGTGTCTCTGCACAACTTCAAACTTCAATTATTTCTAGTGCAGAAGATTTAGTGGTAATACAGTCACTCTTAGGACTGAGAGAGGAGAGTGCATTGAGTGAGAGGCTGGGTTGCTCCCAGGCAAAAGGAGAGGAAAAGAGTGAATCTCAGCAATCCATTTATTCAGGATTGGCAAAAGTGAGTGAGAGGAGTCCCACCTTAGTAGGTGAAGGTGAGGGTGTGAGGGTGGGGAGCCAGGGTGAGACCCTGATGCAACAAAAGAGAGATTATGAGAGAAAGGCAGGTACAGGAGAAATAAGGGTGGATCCAGCCATTGCTAGTGAGTCAATGATTGTGGATGATGCTGAAAAGGAAACAATTTCAGCAACATTACAAAGCTGAAATTGATAACATTTCCTTGGATGCTGACACTTTTACTCATCCTGTGTCAGCCTATCAATTGTTGGCTGCTCAGGGCAATGTGGAGGCAGAACAGACTTTGAATTTAGTACACACCTCAGAATCTCTTCAAAGAGATAAAGCTGCTGTCAATAGGATGCCTTCTCAAGCTGGTGAGCCATCTGAAGAATTTGGAGTAAATTCTAATGATGATGACTCTGTTTCTTTGGATGGAAGCATGAACTTAGGGGGAGATGAAGGCCCAAGTTCTGTTTCAAATTTACCTGGATGGGCATGGACAAAGGAATCTACACCAGGACAATTTGGTGTCTTTGGTCAAGCAAGTGATGGCTATTCAAAAGGCCCTTCAGGAAACTTCAGATGCTGGTACCAAGGCTATTCTTCAAGCTCACCTAGACTCTCTACATCTCATGAAGATCCAGCACTTAAGACAGAATCTGAGTGTGGATGAACTAAAAGAGATATAGCTGACTTGAAAACTTAATTCTGAGAAGCTGGATTCAGTAATGCCATATGGTACCATGCAAGATCTATTACTGATGAGGAGAGAATCAGATTCTGAAAAGAAGCTAGCCAAGCTGGAAGACAGAGTTCAAGTTATTGAGAATTCAGTGGCTATCCTTCTTCAAAATCAACAGACTCAGACAAATCTTCTCATGCAACTGGCTAAAGCACAAGGCCTAACTCCTCAACTTGATGATAACAAAAAGGGGGAGAGAGAATCAAGTAAGGGGGAGAAAGGACCAACTGAGGGGGAGAAACTTCAAGTACAAATCAGCAAAGTAATTGTACCTTCAATTACTGTCTCCAAGCCAACAGTTGCAGATGGTATAGATCTAATTAAAGCAGCAGCAAATTTGAAAGTTGCTGAAAAAGGAAAGTTGAGTTTGATCAACTGGAATAAGATTGATGAGGAGATACAGAAAAAGTTTGAACTAGTCAAGGAGCCAGTTAAGTCAGCCATCCATCACTCTCATGTCAAGCCAATCAGTGTGAATGAGATGAGCATGAACTATCTGGAAAAAGGACAATCTTCCTGCATCAAGTCTACAAAGGCTGAAACAATTCTTAAACCAAGGGCAAATTATCCAAAATCATCTTGGAAGAACCCTATGGACACTGTGTATGAGACACCCAAGCCTGATGAAAAGAAGCTTCTGTCAAGATCTATTGTCTTCTATAAAGATCCAGCTGATTCAGCTTCAAAAAGGAGAATTGCTAAGATATTCAGAAATGGAAAGGAAATTTGTGGTAGCTGGACATCCACAATTTGCTCAAGCAAAGAAAGAAGAAAAAGCCAGATTAAAGCAGGAAAAGAGGCAAGCTGCTCTAGATGCAAAGAAGTCTAAACAAAAGAAAGAACAGATTGCTATCTTGGCCAAGCTACAGGCTGTAAATTCTTCTCAACAAATTCCCTCTCAACCATCTGAAGCTGCTGAATCAAAGAAGAAAATTGAAGAACAGAAGAAATCCCCAAGGAAGAAAGAATTGGCTAGAAGAACAAAAAGGAAACTGGATGTTGTTGACAAGGAATTGGAAGATCAATTTCCTAAGGAATCCACACCAGCTACAACTCAAGCATCAAAGCCCTCTGTGGTATTTGAAGACATAAGGGTGGTGGATCCCTACAGGAACATACATGGTGAACCTATTGTGCCAAAGGATGAGCCAATAGAGTGGGATAACATACCAATTCCTGACTTCAGCTTACCAATCCTTAGCAAGCCAAAAAGGACAAAGTCAAGGGCAGTCAAGAAAGTGAAGCTGTCACCTCTCAAATCCAAGTCAGTAGTTAAAGCTCAACCCAAGGTCAACAGGGGAGACTACTTGTACTTGTGTGACATCAAAGAATTTTCAGATCTAAATCTTTATCTGGATGAACTGGATGAAGTAAGGGCAATTGATGCATACAGAAACCTACCTGAAAGGTTGGTGTTCAAGTACAAAGGAGGAAGGGAGATTCAGTGGCCACTTCACAGGATTCTTCAAGAAAGCCAAGCTGTGCTGATTAAAGTCTATTCATCCTTCAAGAAAAACTTTGGGTTCAATGTAACTGCAAGAAGACTAGTATTGAAGAAGATTGAAGAGCTGAGGAGTGTTAGAGCTAAATGCACTCCCAGACACTAATCATCCCATATACAGGGAGAAGAGTGCATCTAAGGCCCTACTGGCTGATGGAATTCATGGATGACAAGGGTGTGAGAAGATTCTTCAGATTAGAAGACCAACTGAGTATCTCTAGCAATGAGACTCTCTTGGAAATGCAAGAAAAGCTAGATCTCTCAGAATCTGATGAACTGAATTCCACAGGCAGCTCCAGAATCAAATTGAAGAAAATAACAGAAAGCTTGGAAGAAGATCCAGACCTTCAAGGAACTAGAAAAATCTGCTCAGGCTAGAGGAGCATCTTGAATTGACTGTGAGCCAAACCTTGTACATTTTGTTTAATTGAAGCACTTTCAGTTTATCTACTTATCTTTAAAGATATGTTCAGGATGTTTTGTTATCATCAAGTATCTCTTAATTTATGGCTACAATTCCAGTAGACATAAATTGGGGGAGATTGTTGTGCATATGTTGTGTACTTGATGATTTCATAAACAAAACATCTAAGTAGATTTTACTTAGTGAAATTATGTAGCACTCGACGGATAAGAATTATAGTCCCGACGGATGATTAACTTATTATCCATCGAGTGAGTAGCTTATGTAATAATAAGTTTGTAGCACAGTTATGTATGCACCTTTGTATAGAATCTGTAGTAGCATATAAGTCATGTTGACTTTAACTAGATATGCAGAATAGGTTGATTAATTGTACATAATGATGTCTTGTAATTCTGCATAAGTGAAATAGAGTCAAGTGCCAAAATAGCTACCGACGGATGATTAACAAAGCCATCGGATGATCAAATGACTATCAACGGATGTTTAATATAGCAGTCGACGGATGATCAATTAAACCATCAACGGATGTTCTGAAAGTCGACGGATGATCATATGAAGAATTCAAAGCAGTTGAACAGTGAAAGCTGACACACAGCCGTCGAGATGTATACAAACACACTGTGGAAGCCCATTAACTGGGTAATAGAGGACGAAAAGCAGCAAAGCTTAAGACTGTAGTTTTTATATTTGTTCAGTCTTTTTGACTTTGTAATCTTGGTATTATATAAACCAAGAGAGTAGCAAATAGAAAAATAACTGAGATAGCTGAGAAACACAAAAACAGAGAAATCTTTGTAAGCAGAATTTAGCATTTCCTGTATTCTCAGTAGTTCATTTGTAAGCAGCTGTGAGCATTCTGCACACAGAGTCCTCTCGATATATTATAATATCTCTGGTGGAATTGTTTAAATCCACCAGAAAGTTTTTAAAGACTCTTGTTTTTAATTACTTATGTTTTGATTCAATTAAGTTTACATTCCGCATTGTGCTAATCAAAACATATCTATAATCGAGTTGAACATTTTTATTTCGAGAAAAAGGTTCAAGAATTCATTCAACCCCCTTCTGTAATTCTTGCTATATTGTTAAGGGACTAACAACTACCTAGGCAATCTCATCCGCAATTGAGACCCCCCACTCGACTTACTTCCAAGGGACAACGAATCCTTCGATTCCCTGATCTGAATCTCAACCACCTCAGCTCCAGGGGCGAACCCTCAAAACCTGAATCTAAATGTTCCTTTAGGGGCACAATCTGTGGGTTTTGAGATATCAACTATAGTATATCACCTGCCTATAAACCCCACTTATGGGATGCCAATATACTCAGAGGCTGGAGGGAGCAGGCCACCCCTACCATCTCGATCACAGCGTTGGGATGATCCTAACTATCTTAGAGGTTTGCAATCAACCAATAATGAAAAAAATGTATCCGGAACCTATACAACTGAGGAGAGTGGAGAGTCACCTGATAAAAATGCCCATCACAAGAGGAGACGAAGGGATAAAGAGTCCGTTGGAGACATGCGCCTCGAGCCTGTTGGAGGCAGGCAACCCGAATTTCATGAAGTTCAAGGAGTGGCGTCCCAGACTTTTGAAGAAAGGATACGTGCTCATAAGGAAGAAATCCTAAGGCTAAGGAGAGATATGGAGAGAAGTCAGGCTAGACAGCCAACAAAGGCCAACCGAGCTAGAGAAGCTAGGAGAACTGCTCAAGTCATCGATTTGGAGGAAACTCCTAGGAGAAAATCAATGAATGTCCCTCGGGGAAACCTGTTTGGGTTGCTCCCCCTCGGAGACCTAAACGATCTAACCCCCATTTCATGGCAGAAATCATGAACACTCATATCACAAGGAAGTTCAAGATGCCAACTATAACAACCTATGATGGAATGGGACATCCAGCGAATTATGTCAGGACCTTCTCTAATGCACGATTGTTGTAGCCCGTGAATGATGCGATCAAATGTCGGGCTTTTCCTCAAACCCTGTTAGACATGGCCCAAAGGTGGTACAACCGCTTGCCATCAAACTCAATAGGATCCTTTAGAGATTTAACTCAAGCTTTCATCAAGTAATTCATTAGCGGGAAGATGTGAAAAAAGCTCTGCTTCTCTCATGAGTATAGTGCAAGGGGTAAAGAAGTCTAATGGAAAGTGGAAGATATGTGTTGATTTCACTGATCTAAATGATGCATGCCCAAAGGATTGTTTTCCTATATTAAGGATAAATACTTTAATTGACGCAACTGCATGTCATGAGATTCCAAGCTTTATGGATGGGTTTAGCGGCTACAATAATATCAAGATGCATAAGGATGACATTGCAAAGGTATCATTCATCATTAACTTTGGTTTTTTTTGTTATCTTGTTATGGCATTTTGTCTCAAGAATACATGAGCTACCTATCAAAGGTTGGAAATAAGATCTTTAAAGAACTAATTGGGAAAACTATGGAAGTCTACGTAGATGACATGTTAATTAAGAGTCTTGTAAGGATTGATTATATATCCCATATGAGGGAAGCTTTCGAAGTCCTTAGATATCAAAAAATGATGTTGAACCCCGCCAAGTGTGCTTTTGGAGTAGGATCTGGGAAATTTTTAGGATTGATGGTCTCCAAGAGGGGAATTGAGGTCAATCCTGACAAAATAAAAGCCATCTTAGACATGAGACCTCCAAAAATAGTAAAGAATGTTTAGAAACTCACTGGGAGGGTTGATGTTCATCTCCAAGTCCGGAGATAAGTGCTTATCATTCTTTAAGGCTTTGAAGAAAGTAAAAGACTTTACATGGACTGATGAAAGTCAAATAGCATTTGAGGAGTTGAAGAAATACATGGTACAAACCCCGTTGTTCGCTAATCCAGTCTTGGTCGAGATTTTTTACTTATATCTGGCCGTTTCTAAAAATGCTCTAAGCTTCGTGTTGGTAAAGGAGAAACTTAAAGTCCAAAAATCCATATATTATGTCAGCAAGATTCTACATGGGGCTGAGTTAAACTATTCCACTGTAGAAAGTTTGCTTTAGCCTTGGTTATGGCCTCAAGGAAGTTGTGTCCCTACTTCCAAGCCCATAAGATTAAGGTATTAACAAATCAGCCTTTGAAAAATATCATTCATAGTCCTAAAGCCAGTGGAGGGCTGGTCAAATGGGCCATAGAGCTGGGGGAATTTGATATTAAGTACAAACCTTGGGCGGCAGTCAAAGCCCAGGCCTTAGCTGACTTCGTGGTTGAATGTACCATCGCCAACACCCCAAGATGAGGAAGGAAAAATGAAGGTTGAAGACAAGGAGTTTTGGGTACTCTATTTTGATGGGGCGTCAAAAACAAATTCAAGTAGAGCTGGCTTAGTTCTACAAAGTCCCGATGGATTTCTTATTGAGTATGCCATGAATTTAGATTTCCCCACTACAAACAACGAGGCATAATATGAAGCCTTGATAGCTGACATAGGCCCAGCTGGAACATTGAGAGTCAACAACTTGAAAGTTTGTGGAGACTCGATACTTGTGGTATCCTAGGTCAATGGAGAATTTGAGGTCAGAGATGAAACCATGGTCAAATATGTATGGTTTGTGAGAGCTGTGATGACTCAGTTTGACGAATGTCATGTCAAATACATCCTGAGGGAGGAGAATTCTAAGGCATATTTGTTATCCAGATTTTCCTCTTCTGTGATCGAAAATAGTTCTGAAAGTGTATACTTCCGTGTTTTGAAGAAGCGGATTGATGTTAAGCTGGTTGCCCCTATCGGGCTTGGGGAATCATGGATTGATCCCATTAAGGCTCACTTACAAACCGGATGGCTTCCCTATGATACATTGGAGGCACATAAACTGTTTGTTCGATCCCTGAGATATTTTTTGATTAATGGAATTCTTTATAAAATATCCTTCGTAATTCCCTATCTAAGGTGCCTCGGGTCTGATGAGGCCCGACTTTCTTGGAATTGGTACATGAAGGCATATGTGGCGAAAACTTGGGGGGTAGGGCCTTAGCTCACAAGATTACTCGTTTAGGCTTTTACTGGCCAGAAATGATAGCAGACGTCAAATATTACGTGAAGAGATGTGATCGGTGTCAGAAACATGCCCCAGTAGTAAGGCACCATACCAGTTAGCCCTGTTAGAAATGAAGGAATTAGCTACCCAATTACAAGAACTATTAGAAGGGTATGATCCGTTCCCCTT
>NW_027420283.1:0-32653 GCF_009905375.1 Apium graveolens
TTTCTCTATTGTATTCCTATCTCCTCCTTCCCCAGTATACTTGCTTATCTTCCTTTCGAATGAGGAACTCTATTCATCTTTTAATTGCCTACACTCATCGGTGTCATGACCAACATCCTTGTAAAATCTGCAATATTTGCTCTTATCTAGCTTGGTAGGATCAGCCAAAGGTTTTAGGCCAACAAAATCTCGATCTTTTTTTATTTCCATCAAGATATGGCTTCTAGGAGCATTCAACTTAGCATATTCAGTGAACTTTTGCCCAGGTCCTTCCTTCTTTGGGGTTGAATCAGGGTTTTGCTCAGTTCTAGGATACTTGTCCTTAGCGATATATTCCAGATTAGTTTTCGCTTCTTGCCCCAGCGGGTTACTTACTACTGTCTTCTCATGCTCATCCACTGTGATGTACTTCCCGGCCCTATCTTGGAGCTGCAACATGCTTTCAGGGGGGCGTTTGGCCAGGGACATCTTGAAGAACTCGTCCCTAGTTCCCTGTTGCACTGCTATCATAGCTACCTTGTCATCAAGGTCCGGGACTTTTAAAGCTTCCTTTGTGAAATGATTCAGGTAGTCTATCAAGGATTCTTTCGCTCCCTGCAGAATGCTCATGAGGGATGCTGAACTTTTCTCACGCATTCTCCCGCTAATGAATTGTTTAATAAAGCCTGACTTAATTCTTTGAAGGACCCAATAGAGTTGGGGGCAAAGGACTATACCATCTTTGAGCCATTCCCGATAGGGTTTGAGGAAAGGTCCGGCACTTAATAACGTCATTCACGAGCTGCAATAACAGTGCATTAGAGAATGTCTGACATGATTAGCGGGATCTCCAATGCCATCATAGGCTTTGATAGTGGGCATCTTGAACTTCCTTGAGATATGGGCACTCATTATCTCTTTACTGAATGGTAGAGTAGGATCATCAGGATCTCCAAGGGGAAGAAGATTGCTTGGATCAGCTCTTGGAACTACAGTCCTTATTTGTGATGAACCATACAGGTCTATTATTGGAGGAGGATTCTCCCTAGGTGGTAGTGGGGTTTGGGGGCCTGGTGCGCCTCCAAGTCGCGCTTCCGCCTTTGAATCTCAGCCTCATGAGCCCTGATTCTCTCCTGCACTTCTTGGGGATTCATCCCTGGGTGCTCATGGGACGTTGGTTACCATCAGGCATCGGCTCTTTGCCAGCACGTCTCCTTCTTGGGGCCACCTCATCATCCGAATATTCGGAGTCTCTCTCAGTATAAGGACCAGAAAATTCCTGATCCTCCGAGATAGGAGCCAAACCTTGTATGTAGGGGAGTGTTTGTCCCCGTGCTTCACTCCAGCCAGCATGTCCACTTCCTCCAACCCCGGGATAAAGGGGCATCCCATTAGGGGGTTAGTGGTCACGATAGTTGAATACTCATACCCAACGGGTCGAGAATTCAAAGGTGTATATAGCTATTGAAGTTGGGGATTCGTCCCTTGAGGAGCCGGGGAAATCATCCCTTGAGGTTGAGGTTCAGTTACCCTTATCTGGGCTCCTTCTTGGGTGGCAACATAGGTTGAATGCGGAGATACCTCTACTGTTGACGAAATCGTTTGGGTCGTCCCCGCTGGTGTTCCTCCTTCAAGGGCGCTGCTTCCTCTCCGTGTTCTCGCCATGGTTGTTATTGTGTTGTTCCCACAGACGGTGCTAAATGTTATGGATTAAAAACTAAGGTATTTTAGTTGATGTGTATATTATTAGGGTACGTGAGCTTTGGGGCTCGATTTGACTGCTCTTGTGTCTCGTGACTCTATCTGCCTTAACAAGATGCCTACGTACCTTGCTAATTGCCAAAAACAAGTCAAAAAATGTAGTTATGATCTGTGGGGTGAGACCCCTTATATAAATGTTGGGAGTCCTTGAATTGGACTCGGGTTAGGAGACTTGGGGGCAAGTCTCAGAATTAGAATGGACTTTGGAGTCCTAAGAGGTAGGAAACTGATTCCTTATCCCACGAGGTTCCTTGGAGGCCAATCTATAATGATTTATTTCCCCAACTAGGACTCATCTTATCAGCTAACTTGTCTCTATTAATTAATTACGAAATTAATTAATATTCAGGGTTTTGGGCCCTCTCAAATGGGCCTAACCTTCAGCCCAATTCTGATATAATTAATGCGATATTAATTACATACTCAGACCTTATTTTATTTCCTATCATTTGCCCCCCCAACTTTTGGGAAACCGTGAAAAGTTCGCAGAAATTAAGTTCATTCATTCCCTTAATCTGGAGTCTTCCTTAATTCCAGGAATTTTTCCCTTAATTCTGGGATTTTTCCTTAATTTCCAGGATTTTTTCCCTTAATTCTGGGATTTTTCCTTAATTTCCAGGAATTTTTTCCTGATTTCTTGGAATTTTCCTTAATTTCCAGGAATTTTTTCCCTTTTCCCTTTTTTCTTTTTCTCTCTTTTTTTTAATAAAACACCCCTTTCGGTCAGAATTTATTTTTTGACCGATTTAACCCTTCCAGTCCTGGTCGAAGGCATTTTTCGATCTCAACATTCGACCAGAAATCCAATAGAAATCCTGGTCGAAATGGGTCAGGATTTTTATTATTTATATTTTTTTGCCCCTTTTTTTTTGGGCTTTTCTTTTGGGCCTTGGTTTGGGCTTCCTTGGGCCCATGATTTTTCTGGGACCTTTATTTGCAGGGCCTTCATTTTGTATCGCCTTCAAATATTTGGGCCCTTATCTGGGCTTATTCTTGGGTCGTCCTTTTTTCTGGGCTTAAGTTGGGCATTTTGCATTGATCCTAGGGCCCAGAGCTTGGGCTTTGATTTATTCTCTGGCCCAACAAGATTTGAGTTTATTATAATTTCTAACTTGGGCCCTTACACCGGGCTTTCATACTTCCAGACCCAATAACTTATGGGTCGTTGCCTTCATTTTTAAGCCCAATTTCCAGAATTTTATGGAATTTCTAAGGTTATTTCTGGATTCTTCCAGAATTCCAAAAATTATTTATTTAAATCAAGGTTTTTACCTTAAATTTTTCCAAATATTCCCTAGAACATTCCAGAATTTTATTGTTTTTGGGCCCAAATGGGCTTTTTTAAGGCCTAATAATGCCTTTCTAGGGGATATATAAGTGTGAGGTGGGAGTGTGATCTCCTCACACTTTCATTTCACTTCTCACTTTCCTTAACTCCTCTAATTCTCTTATACTCTCCCCCACTCTCAATACTCCTCTCCTTAGAGTTTTCCGGCCATCTCTTAGCATTTTCTGGCCTTTTTCAAGCTTCCAAGCTTTCTTTCTTCCTCCATTAATGGTAGACAAGGGTGCTGAGAGAGCGGCCAAGATTGCCTTAGCTTCGAAATGAGGTAATGACATCAAAATCCGCTTTTCTTACATGTCTTTATTAGATATGATTAACACTAGAGGGGATGAGTACCCCTCTAATGCACATCTTGATTCGTTTAATTATCGCAACACCTAGCATAATATAGATTTTGATAAAATGAACGAACTTTATAACGTTCGTCCCCCTTTTAGGCTAGTTCTTGTTAGTGGTGGTGATCGTACTTGCCACTGGAAACCATAACGCTTTTTATTTATACAGATGCCCTTAATGCAGGGCTTAGGTTTCCCTTCCACGATTTCATCCCTCACTTGCTTGCAGACTTGCAAATCAACCCCTGTCAGCTTCCTCCAAATGCCTGGAGGAACATTTTATGTTTCATGGTTTCTTGTCTTAAGGGAGGTTTTCCTTTATCAGTAGCAGTTTTTAGGGAAAATCTTCCAGTATTATAACAGTTCTCACAGTCTTCGTGGGTTGGGTCCTACATTAAGCAAAGGCCCAAGTTTAAACAAATTTTTAATAGTGCTTCCATTCCCGACAATAATCAACATTGGAGGAGTAGTTTTGTCGGGTTAAGGTGGGAGAATGGGGGACTGGGGCACCCTCTTCAGATCTTCCTTCGAGAAGGTTAGCGATGGTAGCCTAAAATCCATTGACCTAACCCCCGAGAAAAACTATCATTCATAATGAGCTAACTCGGGATAATGGTGCCACTCCTAGCTGGACTCTTTTAGAGGAGTTTTTCCCTTATTCAGTGGGGCTCTCCTCAGTTTCTCCTCAGGGTATTTTCTTCCCTTCTTGTTTTAGTTTTCTTCCATGCATTATTGACACCACTAATTTTTTTTCTCTTATTTTTGCAGCTGCTAAGGAAATTAATGAGGATAACGTGCCTGTTGTTGAGGAGATCGCGAGGATGAATTAATATTCAGGGTTTTGGTCCCTCTCAAATGGGCCTAACCTTCATCCCAATTCTGATATAATTAATGCGAGATTAATTACATACTCATGCCTTATTTTATTCCCTATCAAGTACGATGTAAGCAATAAAATTGAGTATTAAGGAAGATACTTGACTTTATCAGCAAACAAATATATCCAAGTAGCTTTATATTTGTCTTTTACTATAGTCAAGAGGTAGCTACAATTATTATGGGTTTTCTTGTGATAGGGACCCCATACATCTATGTGTATGAGTTGAAATAGCTCAGTAGTAACTGTTTGACTATCAGAAAAAGATAATCTATGTTGTTTAGCCAAATGACATGTATCACAGTCATGAAATTTGATTGCATTATCATACATTGTTTTGGGTAACATTTTCGTTGAAGAAACAGAAGGATGCCCTAGTCGAGCATTGTTAGGCTAGAACACGCGCTAGATTCACGCAAGTATACGCGATCGCAAGTGATATAGATTAATTCTAGTTCGTTCCCACAGAGACTGGTTTAGGTTAATTTCAATCACGCACTTATGCAACTAATGGTAATTGTTATTATCCAATGCTAAGACGATTAACAAATTGAGATTATTTATAACTAAGATTATTAACTAACATGCAATTAAGTAAGAGAGTAAAAAGGTTGATTTCTTATAAAACATAAACATGGGATTCTAGTTTTATTACTACTTCATTCAATAGCCTTTTTGTTCTTAACCTTAGCATGCAATGGTGATGACACTAATCAGATAACACGAAACTGATAAACGCCAACATTCGTTGTACGAATACCATACTACTAGACATCCACAAAAGAGATAGAAGCTGAATAGACACCAATTATATTGAGACCCTATATGTCTATAGAATTTGACAACATAACAGTTTGATGCACAAGTTATCTATCAAGATTACATAGGGTAAGTAAGATGGTTAAAATTACCTACAAATCATGCATATCAAATACATGAACCTATGCTAGCATGGCAGGTTCTAAACCCCTAAATTCACTTTCGCTTCAATAGAGATTAACACGCTATCTTATAAGTTTGTGACGCTCATAAGACGAATAAGCACAACCAATACTAGGATATCATACAATCACCACACACTAAGGTATCGAAATAATTTAACTACAGAAATTCATAAGTAAATTCGCTAGAACCCCACGATAACGATTAGCCCATAATCAGACTCATCACCAAAGTATGTTCCGATGAAAGCATGGTATAATAAATGTAGTCTTTATACTGAATAAATAAAACCAATTACGAAGCAAGAGTATAGGTTCACAAGCAAGAAAACTAGCATCCAAAGTTATAACTAAAATAAAAAAAATCACAAGAATAAACTAGATCATCTTCCCCTTGGTTGAATTGTGCTATACGGTCCTTCTTACGCCTTCTTCTTAAGCTCTGGTACGTCTTCTTATAAAAAATGATCATAAGTTATCTTTATATAATAGCCTATGCAGAGTAGAAGTCCAGCTGATTAAAATCGTATCAGGATTTTGTGATCCCGACCCGGCGCGGCCGCACACTTCATCAGCGCGGGCGCGCTGCAAACCACACCTCGGCGCGGCCACTCGCTACTACAGCGCGGGCGCGCTGACTTTCTGGAAAAAATAATAATTTTTATTTTCTTACATGGTTTGAGATGGCGAACTACGAGCTTTTATTCTGGACACCATCCTAACACCAAATTAGCATCAAAACAATGCCAAATCACCTGGATTCCTGATATAAGCCTAAAATGCAAAAACACTACAAAAATACATCAAATACACAAATAATTTGAGTACAAAACATCAAATCAAGCCTTTATAGAGCATTCTAAGTGGACATAAATTTCATTTAATACACCCCCAAACTTGAACCGATGTTTGTCCTCAAGCATAAACAGACTCAAGAAATAAAGATGCATGAATGTAACCTATATGAATGCAACAATCCCCCTAGAATAACTTAACCAACCAACAAGCAGCATCTCAACAAATGCAGTTATTCGCACAAGTTCAATTAAATCTCACAAATCAAGTCACAAACCAGAAGCGTGCATGTGTGCAAATGCTTAACAGGTATACTACGCGGCTAGATCAATAATCATGACTTACTACTCATCAAGGCAATCACAATTTATAAATAGAAATAAAAAGCTAAACTTAAAATGACTGACAACGCTTCAATTCTTATATCGGAGTTATTATATGGATTCATGCTTTATTCACACATATATAACACAAATATGCTTATTTGATCGTGCAATGGGTGAGGTCCACAAAAGATTTATATAATAATACCCATGTAGCGAGCGTTAGGTTAGTGGATCCCAGACTATAAAAGCCTTAGGTCACTACGCACAAAGTCCCCTAAGAACTTAATAACTCGAGTACTAAAGTGCCCACTCGTGATCAATTATGCATAACACATATATTTTTTTTCTTTTTTCTTTTCTTTTTCTTTTTTCTTTTTTCATAAATTTCTAAACGAGTGCGTTTCGCTCCATCTCATTCAACCCTAGACTACTCATATAAAATGAGCTGGCTACTAGCCATTTGACACCTAGCCGCAACAACTAGCAATGAAATCCAATTTTTTTTACTCCAATTTTTACATATCCATGCTATTTTATCATTAAAAGTATATCCTAAATTCTAAATATAAACAAGTGATTAAACCTCGACAAACAAATAAACCATGATCATGATCTAGCATGCAAGCAATCTATAAGACTTAGTGAAATTACAATTGCTTCTAGCATGCAAATCAACTCGATAAGACTTAACATTCCTAAATCCGACATCACCGCACTTGCATCAATATCACAAATCGATCGAAAAAATCATCTAAGGGATCATGTTATAATGCAAATGCATGTACTATATGCAACATACTAATAACAAAAAAAACCTACTATATGGCAAATATGCAACTATATGAACTAACTATCATGAATATGCAACTATATATGACTCACACATAACATATAATCCTTAACTACTACCCCAAACTTAAAATATTCACTATTCTCAGTAAAGGTAATAGTAAGGAATCAGGCATACCTACTCAGAATCAGGGTCATCACCTTTAACGGGTTGTGTGTCAGGAGTGTCTGGAGGCGGATACACAGAGTCCTCACCGAATACTGGCCACTGGATATCAACTCCTGTGGCTTTGAATGTAGTCCCCAACGCCTGGGTGAGATCATGTGCAAACCTGCTATGAATGTCATGCATCACATCCATCCTCCTCGCTAAATGCCTATACTGTATCGTACTCAAACCAGCACTACCCAGTGCTTCATCCTGCTGTAAACCCGAAGGATCAGCCTCCTCACCCAACTCAGCTCTTCAAGCTGCTCTGCTTTCCTGAGTCGTGCCACCAGCATATGCCTAAGGAGCTGGCCTTCCACCTGGCAGATTCTCATAAGAATATCCAAGCCCATTAGGATCGGGCTTCCCACCATACCACTCATGCATACTCAATAAAGTCGAACTATCAATAGGGGGCACTAGGGAGCTGCAACTGCTCGTGTACGGGCCAATGAACGCCAACCGCCATACACAACTTCGTCACAATGGACGTATAGGGTATAGAACCCATAATACTCCCTCACAAGAATCTCAGAATCCCCTGATAAATAACCATCCCAAGATCCACATAGTCTACCTGACGAATCCCCCACAACAAGCATGCACGCTCCACGGTAACATCATGCACATGAGAAGATGTCATGATGTTGGCACAAATAAAAGAATTCCATACACGTGCAAACATGTTCTGCACCCGGTAGGGAAAGTGGTATACTCGTTCATTCCCTTCTTGAACTTCCAATGAGACTCAGGCACACACAGCGTCGCAATGATCAAATCAAGATTAAAATTATCCCCCATCTTCTCGTTCCAGTTCTCCTGCTCTGGCCTCCTCTCGGGCTGCTCAATCACCCTACGAATAGGCTCAACACTATACTCCACAGTCAACCCACTAACCACAGTAAAACCATTCTTCTACGCCTTTACATTCGCGTAGAACTCGCGAACCACACTCATAGGCACCGCAGCTGGCGCCTCACAAAAAGCTATCCACCCCATCTCTACAATTATCTCCAACAACTTACCATCCCTCCCCGATGGCAGAAAACCACGCTCCTTGGCTATAGGCTTCGAAAGCAGCCTCGTATACTCCGCCTCAGCCTCGGGAGTAGAAAACCTGGGCCTCACACCACCCACACTCAAAGAATTAGTGGTGTTGCTGCTAACTTGGGTTCGTTGTCTTTTGGGTGCCATTGAGATTGAATAAGACAGAATAAGAGATGTGTGTATAAGAGATTTTGTGTTTGAGAATTTGAGAAGTGATGGAGAAGTTTGTGTATAACTGTGTGTATATATAGGAGATTGGGAATATAATTGGTTATGAAAAAGAAATGGGAATTGATTATGGGAATAATGGGTTAATGGAAATTGATTTGAAGAGGGAAATATGGGATGAGGAAGAGTAAAATTCAGGTTTGAATTGATTTTATAATGAATTCACCAATTTTCTCTTTCTTTCTTTTTTTTCGACTACAGGGGGCCAGCACAGCCGTCCCGCCTGGCAGCGCGGGCGTGCCGTGCTTCTGGAATGCCAGCGCGGCCGCCCTGCTTCCCAACACGGGCGCGCCGTGCTTCTGACTTTTCAGCACGGCCGCCCCGCTTCCCAGCGTGGGTGCGTCGTGCTTCTGTAGTTAAGCTTGAATTTTTTTTCTTTTTTTTCTTTTTTTGTGTTTTTCTCCTTGTTTTCTTCTTCCTCTACCTACTAATATACAAGAAACTTGGGTTGCTTCCCAAAAAGTGCTTGGTTTACGTCGTTAGCTTGACGTAAAAACTCGAGATCAAGTAGACAATAAAACGGCATTAACCACCTCACGGTTTGCCGTATCCCCATAGTATTGCTTCAACCTTTGTCCATTCACCTTGAATGCTTGGCCTGGATCATTTTCAAAAATCTCCACCGCTCCATGTGGAAGCACAATTTTGATAATAAACGGCCCTGACCACCTCAACTACAACTTTTCAGGAAAAAGACGGAGATGAGAGTTGAATAACAGAACTTATTGACCCGGCACAAATGATTTGAGCACTAGACCCCTATCATGCCACCTCTTGACTTTCTCCTTGTACATTTTATTATTCTCATACGCTTGAAGCCGAAATTCGTCAAGTCATTCAATTGAAGCATTCTCTTTTTACCAGCTGCATCCAAATCAAGGTTTAGCTTCTTCAAAGCCCAATATGCTTTGTGCTCGAGCTTCACAGGCAATGACACCACTTACCATAAACCCGTTGAAACGACGATATGCCAAGCGGAGTTTTGTATGTTGTTCTATATGCCCAAACAACTTCATCAAGCTTCAAAAACTAATCCTTCCTTGATTGGACACACAACTTTCTCTAAAATGCACTTGATCTCTCTGTTAGATACCTCAGCTTGCCCATTAGTCTGCGGATGGTAGGCGGTAGCAATGCGATGATTCACATTATACCTTTGCATCATGGCAGTAAACTTGCGATTGCAAAATTCCGATCCCCCGTCACTGATTATGACTCTTCGAGTCCCAAACCTTGTGAATATCTGCTTATGAAGAAAATTAAGCACTACCTTCGCATCATTTGTCGGCAAAGCCTTGACTTCAACCCATTTCGAGACGTAATCAACTGCCAACAAGATATATTGATTATTGCAGGATGAGACAAATGGCCCCATGAAGTCAATTCCCCAAACATCGAAGACTTCAACCTCGACAAGCACATTAAGAGGCATCTCATCCCTCTTAGACATATTACCCACACGCTGGCATCGATCACACTTCAAAACAAATTGATGTGCATCCTTAAATAACATCGGCCAAAAAAATCCTTCCTGAAGAATACGAGCAGCCGTTTTCTCTCCACCATAGTGGCCTCCATAAGAAATCGAATTGCAAATCTCGCAAGATCCCCCCCGTTTCGCAGTACGGAATACATTTCCTGATGATTTCGCAGCTTCTTGCCTAAATAAATATGGCTCATCCCACAGTACCACTTCACTTCATGCATAAACGTCTTCCTTTGAGTAGAAGACAAGTCTGGAGGCATAATATTACTCACAAGGTAGTTCATAATATCTGCAAACCACGGCTCTTCGTTCTTGCACCCCAAACAACTGCTCATCAGGAAAAGACTCATTTATCAATGTCTTATCCTATAAAGTAGCAATTATATCCTCTAAACGAGAGAGATGATCAGCGACTTGCTTCTCAGCACCTTTTCTGTACTTGACTTCTAACTCAAATTCCTAATGTAAAAGAACCCATCGATAAGTCAAGGCTTCGAGTCCTTCTTCGAGATGAGATAGTGAATAGCAACGTGATCAGTAAAAACTGTCACCTTCGTCCCAAGTAAATAAGATCAAAACTTCTCAAAACCGTAGACAATAGCCAATAGCTCTTTCTCAGTAGTAGTATAATTCAGTTGAGCACCATTGAGGGTCTTACTAGCATAGTAGACCACATGAAATATGTTGCTCTTTCTCTGCCCAAGGACTGCTCCAACTGCATAGTCACTTGCATCGCACATCATCTCAAAAGGTTCATCCCAATTAGGTGTCGTTATGACCGGTGCCGTGATCAAACTCTTCTTTAAGATCTCAAAAGCAGCAAGGCACTCATCATCAAACTTAAACGGGACATTTTTCTCTAGAAGACTACACAAGGGTTTAGAGATTTTAGAGAAGTCCTTGATGAACCGCTTGTAGAAACCCGCATGACCAAGAAAGCTGCAAACTCCCTTAACCAAAATTGGTGGAGGAAGATTTTTGATAACCCCCACCTTGGCTTTGTCCACCTCAAGACCTTTACTAGAGACCTTGTGCCCAAGAATAATGCCCTGTCGCACCATAAAATGACATTTCTCCCACTTCAGAACCAGATTGGTCTCAACACACCTTTTAATAACGTCGCCAAGATTCTTCAAGCATTTATCAAAAGAATCACCAAACACAGAGAAATCATCCATGAACACCTCTACATTTTGACCAATCATGTCAGAGAAGATAGCCATCATGCATCTCTGAAATGTGGCAGGTGCACCACACAAACCAAAAAAAACTCTTTTGAAGGAAAAGTACCAAATGGGCAAGTGAAAGTAGTCTTTTCCTGATCTTCCGGAGCAATGCAAATCTGATTATAACCCGAATAGCCATCTAGAAGACAATAGTACTCATGCCCAGCCAACCTTGCAAACATCTGATCAATAAAGAAAGAGGGAAGTGATCCTTCCTTGTGGCTTTGTTCATTTCCTGTAGTCCATACAAACTCTCCACCCCATAACTGTTGAGTAGGAATGAGCTCATTCTTTTCATTAGCAACAACGGTGATGCCTCCTTTCTTCGGCACACACTGAACTGGACTCACCCAAGAACTGTCAGAAATGGGATAGATGATCCATGCATCTAGCCATTTAAGAATTTATTTCTCCACAACTTCTTTCATGATCGGATTAAGCCTTCTCTGTTTCTCAACAATAGGCTTACTACCTTCCTCCAGCACAATTTTATGCATACAATAAGAAGGGATGATTCCCCTTGATATCTGTTATAGTCCATCCAATTGCCGACTTAAACTCTCTCAAATTCTTAAGAGCTTTTCCTCATCACTACCTGAAAGGTCAGATGCAATAATAACAGGAAAAGTAGATGCATCACCTAAGAAGCATACCTTAAGTGTTCAGGCAATGGTTTAAGCTCAAGAGTAGGAGCTTCCTCAATAGATGGCTTGAGGCACTTTGGAGATTTGTTCAACTCCTCCATTACAAGAGATTCAAACGGCATATCCTTCCTTCACTTCCATGGAGAAGCATTTAGATATTGCAACTACTCATTACCTTCGTCATCTTCACTATCTAAATTTCCCAACAAGGCCTTCTCTAAGGCATCAGACCTTAGCATTTGATCAAGTTCTGAAGTAACCATAGAATCGACCAACTCCACTTTTAAGAACTCCTCATTATCAGTAGGGAATTTCATGGCATTAAAAACATTAAACATCACATCCTGATCTAGCACTCGCATAGTAAGTTCATCCTTCTGCACATCAATCAAGGTTCGGCCAGTAGCCAAGAAAGGTTTTCCCAAGATTATGGGAATCTTCTTATCCTCCTCGAAATCAAGAATTACAAGTTCATCAGGAAAGATGAGTTTATCCACCTTGACCAAGACATCCTCCATAATGCCTCGTGGATATGTAATAGAGCGATCAGCCAACTGCAAAGTCATATATGTAGGCTTTGGATCCGGTAAGTCCAACTTCTTGAAGATTGACAAGGGCATCAGATTGATATTAGCTCTCAAGTCACATAAGCATTTATCAAATGACACATTTCTAATGGTACAAGGAATAGTGAAGCTTCCAGGATCTTTAAGCTTCAGAGGCAACTTCTGTTACAGCACAACACTGCATTCCTCCGTGAGAGCAATGGTCTCTAAGTTATCTAGCTTCACTTTCCGAGAGAGAATACCTTGTATAAACTTCACATAACTAGGCATCTATTCAAAAGCTTCAACGAAAGGTATGTTGATATGAAGTTTCTTGAACACCTCTATAAACTTCTCAAATTGCTTATCCAGATTTTTCTTCTGCAGCCGCTTAAGAAAATGAGGTGGAGGATAAATATGTTTATCCCCTGTATTACCCTCAGGAGGAGTGTGTTCCACAGTAGTCTTCCTTGGTTCCACTTCTGCTTCCTTCTGCACTTCTTCTTCAGACACAGCTTCTTCTTCCGAAACTTGAGATTTTTCGGGATTTGCAACCTTCCCAGACCTCAATGTAATTGCCTTAACCTGCTCTTTATCTTCCCTCTTTCCTGGATGAAGTTTTTGGATCTTAGACAAGAGGATATGTCGGTGGCAGAATATGAAGTAAAATTTTGGAGTTATCTAGGTTCGTACCAGAGTATGTGAATACAGAGGCGAAGAAGGCCAAAAGGTTCCAACAGGGACTTAGACCATGGATACGGAGTCAAGTGGCACTGTTGGAGATCAAGAACTATGCCATTTTGGTGCAGAAGGCAATGATAGTGGAAGGGGAGCAAGAAGCTGCAAAAAGAGAGAATGGAGGTAGGAAAAGGAAGTTTAAGAAATCAAACAGGAACAATGAAGTTCGAAGTTTAGAGGGAAGTTTGGCAAGAATGGTGGAGGTCAAAATTAAAAGTTTCAGAATTTTAAACCCGGGAATGGAGCTCAAAAGAATCGTTTTCAGAAGACCGGACAACCAGGAAAGGATAGTAGACCTCAGATTCAAGAGTGTAAAGTTTGTGGGAAGAGACACCCGGGAAGATGTAATAAAGCTAGATGTGACATGTTTTAGGTGTAATCAGAAAGGGACATTATTCGTCGGAGTGCCCCAGTGGAGCAAGGAAGCCAGAATTAACCTGTTTTAAGTGTGGAAAGGTGGGCCATATGGCTAGAAGCTGTAAGGAGCCTGTTCAAAAGGCAAATGTTCTTAGGATTGTTGGACCACCGCTTCTCCCAGCACCAACAGCTCAACATAAAGCTAGAACCTTTAACATGAAAATGAAAGAATATGTGCAAGATGTGGATGCGGTGGCAGGTATGCTCATTATGAACTCAGTAGAAGTAAAAGTGTTAATGGATTCTGGAGCAACTAGATCCTTTATTGCTGAAAGTATTCTTGATAGACTAAAATGTGTTCCGTACCCTCTTGAACCCAATTTGATTATAGAAGTAGAAAATCAAGAGAGAGTTACTGTTAAGAGGATTTTTCCCAAATTCGATTTGATTATAGAAGGTCGACACTTTTCTGCTGACTTAATTCCTTTTAACTTAGGAGAGTTTGACGTTATATTAGGAATGGATTGGTTGTCAAACCACGATGCGTAAATTGAGTGTAAAATTAAGAAGGTGAAGTTAAAGACCAAGGATGGTGTCGAAGTGGTATTCAAGGGAAAAAGACAAGAGAAGAAGTTTTTAACCGCTATTCAGACGAGGAGATTGCTACGTCAAGGATGCGAAGCTTATTTGACTCATGTCAAAGATATAGAGAAAGAATCTATAATGATTAAGGACATTCCAGTAGTAGGACATTTTCCCAATATGTTTCTAGATGAATTACCTAGACTACCTCCAGATCGAGAGATCGAGTTTACGATTGATTTGGCTCCTGGAACGGAACCATTATCGAAAGCTCCCTATCGAATGGCGCCAGTTGAGATGAAGAAATTAGCAGCGCAATTGCAAGAATTATTAGATAAAGGAGTAATACACCCAAGTGTATCCCCGTGGGGGTGCACCAGTGTTATTTCTGAAGAAGAAAGACGGAAGTATGAGGTTATGCATTGATTATCGCGTATTGAATAAGTTGACGATTAAGAATAAGTACCCTCTACCGCGAATCAACGACTTGTTTGATCAGTTAAAAGGAGCTACTTGTTTTTCCAAGATTGATTTAAGATCTGGGTATCATCAGTTGAAGATTAAAGCGGAAGATATACCCAAGACAGTATTTCGAAGAAGATATGGTCACTATGAGTTTTTGATAATGGCGTTTGTTTGATGAACGCGCCAGCCGCATTTATGAATCTTATGAATAGAGTGTTCAAGCAGTATTTGGATAAGTTTGTTATAGTATTTATCGACAATATTTTGATATATTCCAAGACAGAGGAAGACCATATGGAGCATTTGAGGATTTCTTTAGAGATCTGAGAAAAGAAAAGTTATACGCCAAGTTTTCAAAGTGCCAGTTTTGATTGAAAGAAGTTCAGTTTCTTGGACATGTAGTCAATAGTGAAGGAATTAAAGTAGACCCGGCCCAAGATAGAAGCTGTGATGAATTGGGAAAGACCCAAGACTTCTACGGAGGCCAGAAGGTTTTTGGATTAGAAGGATACTATAGAAGATTTGTGCAAGATTTCTCTAAGATTGTTATTCCATTAACTAAGTTGGTAAGAAGAACGAGAAGTTTGTGTGGACAGATAAATGCTAAGAAAGTTTTCAGAGTGAAGAAGGGATTGATAATCGCCCCAGTTTTAGTATTACCAGATGAAAAAAGAGTGTTTGTGATCTTTAGTGATGTTTCATATAAAGAGTTAGGATGTGTGTTAATGCAACACGGGAAGTAATAGCATATGCGTCAAGGCAACTAAAGCTACATGAACAGAAGTATCCCACGCATGATTTGGAATATTAGCAGCGATTGTGTTTGCTCTTAAATTTGGAGGCATTACTTATATGGAGAAAAAGTGTGAGATCTATACGGATCATAAAAGTTTAAAGTATATTTTTACTCAGAAGGAGCCGAATATGCGATAAAGAAGGTGCACCTTCTTTATCGCATATTCGGCTCCTTCTGAGTAAAATATACTTTAAACTTTTATGATCCGTATAGATCTCACACTTTTCTCCATATAAGTAATGCCTCCAAATTTAAGAGCAAACACAATCGCTGCTAATTCCAAATCATGCGTGGGATACTTCTGTTCATGTAGCTTTAGTTGCCTTGACGCATATGCTATTACTTTCCCGTGTTGCATTAACACACATCCTAACTCTTTATATGAAACATCACTAAAGATCACAAACACTCTTTTTTCATCTGGTAATACTAAAACTGGGGCGATTATCAATCCCTTCTTCAACTCTTGAAAACTTTCTTAGCATTTATCTGTCCACACAAACTTCTCGTTCTTCCTTACCAACTTAGTTAATGGAATAACAATCTTAGAGAAATCTTGCACAAATCTTCTATAGTATCCTTCTAATCCCAAAAAACTTCTGGCCTCCGTAGAAGTCTTGGGTCTTTCCCAATTCATCACAGCTTCTATCTTGGCCGGGTCTACTTTAATTCCTTCACTATTGACTACATGTCCAAGAAACTGAACTTCTTTCAATCAAAACTTGCACTTTGAAAACTTGGCGGTATAACTTTTCTTTTCTCAGATCTCTAAAGAAATCCTCAATGCTCCATATGGTCTTCCTCTGTCTTGGAATATATCAAAAATATTGTCGATAAATACTATAACAAACTTATCCAAATACTGCTTTGAACACTCTATTCAATAAGATTCATAAATGCGGCTGGCGCGTTCATCAAACAAACGCCATTATCAAAAACTCATAGTGACCATATCTTCTTCGAAATACTGTCTTGGGTATATCTTCCGCTTTAATCTTCAACTGATTGATACCCAGATCTTAAATCAATCTTGGAAAAACAAGTAGCTCCTTTTAACTGATCAAACAAGTCGTTGATTCGCGGTAGAGGGTACTTATTCTTAATCGTCAACTTATTCAATACGCGATAATCAATGCATAACCTCATACTTCCGTCTTTCTTCTTCAGAAATAACACTGGTGCACCCCCACGGGGATACACTTGGGTGTATTACTCCTTTATCTAATATTCTTGCAATTGCGCTGCTAATTTCCTTCATCTCAACTGGCGCCATTCGATAGGGAGCTTTCGATAATGGTTCCGTTCCAGGAGCCAAATCAATCGTAAACTCGATCTCTCGATCTGGAGGTAGTCTAGGTAATTCATCTAGAAACTTATTGGAGAAAATGTCCTACTACTGGAATGTCCTTAATCATTATAGATTCTTTCTCTATATCTTTGACATGAGTCAAATAAGCTTCGCATCCTTGACGTAGCAATCTCCTCGTCTGAATAGCGGTTAAAAACTTCTTCTCTGGTCTTTTTCCCTTGAATACCACTTCGACACCATCTTGGTCTTTAACTTCACCTTCTTAATTTTACACTCAATTTACGCATCGTGGTTTGACAACCAATCCATTCCTAATATAACGTCAAACCTCTCCTAAGTTAAAAGGAATTAAGTCAGCAGAAAAGTGTCGACCTTCTATAATCAAATCGAATTTGGGAAAAATCCTCTTAACAGTAACTCTCTCTTGATTTTTCTACTTCTATAATCAAATTGGGTTCAAGAGGGTACGGAACACATTTTAGTCTATCAAGAATACTTTCAGCAATAAAGGATCTAGTTGCTCCAGAATCCATTAACACTTTTACTTCTACTGAGTTCATAATGAGCATACCTGCCCACGCATCCACATCTTGCACATATTCTTTCATTTTCATGTTTAAAGGTTCTAGCTTTATGTTGAGCTGTTGGTGCTGGGAGAAGCGGTGGTCCAACAATCCTAAGAACATTGCCTTTTGAACAGGCTCCTTACAGCTTCTAGCCATATGGCCCACCTTTTCCACACCTTAAAACAGGTTAATTCTGGCTTCCTTGCTCCACTGGGGCACTCCGACGAATAATGTCCTTTCTGATTACACCTAAAACATGTCACATCTAGCTTATACATCTTCCCGTGTGTCTCTTCCCACAAACTTTACACTCTTGAATCTGAGGTCTACTATCCTTTCCTGGTTGTCCGGTCTTCTGAAAACGATTCTTTTGAGCTCCATTCCCGGGTTTAAAATTCTGAAACTTTTAATTTTGACCTCCACCATTCTTGCCAAACTTCCCTCTAAACTTCGAACTTCATTGTTCCTGTTTTGATTTCTTAAACTTCCTTTTCCTACCTCCATTCTCTCTTTTTGCAGCTTCTTGCTCCCCTTCCACTATCATTGCCTTCTGCACCAAAATGGCATAGTTCTTGATCTCCAACAGTGCCACTTGACTCCGTATCCATGGTCTAAGTCCCTGTTGGAACCTTTTGGCCTTCTTCGCCTCTGTATTCACATACTCTGGTACGAACCTAGATAACTCCAAAATTTTACTTCATATTCTGCCACCGACATATCCTCTTGTCTAAGATCCAAAAACTTCATCCAGGAAAGAGGGAAGATAAAGAGCAGGTTAAGGCAATTACATTGAGGTCTGGGAAGGTTGCAAATCCCGAAAAATCTCAAGTTTTCGGAAAGAAGAAGCTGTGTCTGAAGAAGAAGTGCAGAAGGAAGCAGAAGTGGAACCAAGGAAGACTACTGTGGAACACACTCCTCCTGAGGGTAATACAGGGGATAAACATATTTATCCTCCACCTCATTTTCTTAAGCGGCTGCAGAAGAAAAATCTGGATAAGCAATTTGAGAAGTTTATAGAGGTGTTCAAGAAACTTCATATCAACATACCTTTCGTTGAAGCTTTTGAATAGATGCCTAGTTATGTGAAGTTTATACAAGGTATTCTCTCTCGGAAAGTGAAGCTAGATAACTTAGAGACCATTGCTCTCACGGAGGAATGCAGTGTTGTGCTGTAACAGAAGTTGCCTCTGAAGCTTAAAGATCCTGGAAGCTTCACTATTCCTTGTACCATTAGAAATGTGTCATTTGATAAATGCTTATGTGACTTGAGAGCTAATATCAATCTGATGCCCTTGTCAATCTTCAAGAAGTTGGACTTACCGGATCCAAGCCTACATATATGACTTTGCAGTTGGCTGATCGCTCTCTATTACATATCCACGAGGCATTATGGAGGATGTCTTGGTCAAGGTGGATAAACTCATCTTTCCTGATGAACTTGTAATTCTTGATTTCGAGGAGGATAAGAAGATTCCCATAATCTTGGGAAAACCTTTCTTGGCTACTGGCCGAACCTTGATTGATGTGCAGAAGGATGAACTTACTATGCGAGTGCTAGATCAGGATGTGATGTTTAATGTTTTTAATGCCATGAAATTCCCTACTGATAATGAGGAGTTCTTAAAAGTGGAGTTGGTCGATTCTATGGTTACTTCAGAACTTGATCAAATGCTAAGGTCTGATGCCTTAGAGAAGGCCTTGTTGGGAAATTTAGATAGTGAAGATGACGAAGGTAATGAGTAGTTGCAATATCTAAATGCTTCTCCATGGAAGTGAAGGAAGGATATGCCGTTTGAATCTCTTGTAATGGAGGAGTTGAACAAATCTCCAAAGTGCCTCAAGCCATCTATTGAGGAAGCTCCTACTCTTGAGCTTAAACCATTGCCTGAACACTTAAGGTATGCTTCTTAGGTGATGCATCTACTTTTCCTGTTATTATTGCATCTGACCTTTCAGGTAGTGATGAGGAAAAGCTCTTAAGAATTTTGAGAGAGTTTAAGTCGGCAATTGGATGGACTATAACAGATATCAAGGGAATCATCCCTTCTTATTGTATGCATAAAATTGTGCTGGAGGAAGGTAGTAAGCCTATTGTGAGAAACAGAGAAGGCTTAATCCGATCATGAAAGAAGTTGTGGAGAAATAAATTCTTAAATGGCTAGATGCATGGATCATCTATCCCATTTCTGACAGTTCTTGGGTGAGTCCAGTTCAGTGTGTGCCGAAGAAAGGAGGCATCACCGTTGTTGCTAATGAAAAGAATGAGCTCATTCCTACTCAAACAGTTATGGGGTGGAGAGTTTGTATGGACTACAGGAAATGAACAAAGCCACAAGGAAGGATCACTTCCCTCTTTCTTTTATTGATCAGATGTTTGCAAGGTTGGCTGGCATGAGTACTATTGTCTTCTAGATGGCTATTCGGGTTATAATCAGATTTGCATTGCTCCGGAAGATCAGGAAAAGACTACTTTCACTTGCCCATTTGGTACTTTTTCCTTCAAAAGAGTTTTTTTTGGGTTGTGTGGTGCACCTGCCACATTTCAGAGATGCATGATGGCTATCTTCTCTGACATGATTGGTCAAAATGTAGAGGTGTTCATGGATGATTTCTCTGTGTTTGGTGATTCTTTTGATAAATGCTTGAAGAATCTTGGCGACGTTATTAAAAGGTGTGTTGAGACCAATCTGGTTCTGAAGTGGGAGAAATGTCATTTTATGGTGCGACAGGGCATTATTCTTGGGCACAAGGTCTCTAGTAAAGGTCTTGAGGTGGACAAAGCCAAGGTGGGGGGTTATCAAAAATCTTCCTCCACCAATTTTGGTTAAGGGAGTTTGCAGCTTTCTTGGTCATGCGGGTTTCTACAAGCGGTTCATCAAGGACTTCTCTAAAATCTCTAAACCCTTGTGTAGTCTTCTAGAGAAAAATGTCCGTTTAAGTTTGATGATGAGTGCCTTGCTGCTTTTGAGATCTTAAAGAAGAGTTTGATCACGGCACCGGTCATAACGACACCTAATTGGGATGAACCTTTTGAGATGATGTGCGATGCAAGTGACTATGCAGTTGGAGCAGTCCTTGGGCAGAGAAAGAGCAACATATTTCATGTGGTCTACTATGCTAGTAAGACCCTCAATGGTGCTCAACTGAATTATACTACTACTGAGAAGAGCTATTGGCTATTGTCTACGGTTTTGAGAAGTTTTGATCTTATTTACTTGGGACGAAGGTGACAGTTTTTACTGATCACTTGCTATTCACTATCTCATTCGAAGAAGGACTCGAAGCCTTGACTTATTCGATGGGTTCTTTTACATTAGGAATTTGAGTTAGAAGTCAAGTACAGAAAAGGTGCTGAGAATCAAGTCGCTGATCATCTCTCTCGTTTAGAGGATATAATTGCTACTTTATAGGATAAGACATTGATAAATGAGTCTTTCCTGATGAGCAGTTGTTTGGGGTGCAAGAAGAAGACCGTGGTTTGCAGATATTATGAACTACCTTGTGAGTAATATTATGCCTCCAGACTTGTCTTCTACTCAAAGGAAGACGTTTATGCATGAAGTGAAGTGGTACATGTGGGATGAGCCATATTTATTTAGGCAAGAAGCTGCGAAATCATCAGGAAATGTATTCCGTACTGCGAAACGGGGGGGATCTTGCGAGATTGCAATTCGATTTCTTATGGAGGCCACTATGGTGGAGAGAAAACGGCTGCTCGTATTCTTCAGGAAGGATTTTGTTTGGCCGATGTTATTTAAGGATGCACATCAATTTGTTTTGAAGTGTGATCGATGCCAGCGTGGTGGGTAATAGTCTAAGAGGGATGGAGATGCCTCTTAATGTGCTTGTCGAGGGTGAAGTCTTCGATGTTTGGGAATTGACTTCATGGGGCCATTTGTCTCATCCGCAATAATCAATATATCTTGTTGGCAGAGTGATTACGTCTCGAAATGGGTTGAAGTCAAGGCTTTGCTGACAAATGATGCGAAGGTAGTGCTTAATTTTCTTCATAAGCAGATATTCACAAGGTTTGGGACTCGAAGAGTTATAATCAGTGACGGGGGATCGGAATTTTGCTAATCGCACGTTTACTGCCATGATGCAAGGTATAATGTGGAATTCATCGCATTGCTACCAGCCTACCATCCGCAGACTATAATGGGCAAGCTGAGGTATCTAACAGAGAGATTCAAGTGCATTTTAGAGAAAGTTGTGTGTCCAATCAAGGAAGGATTAGTTTTTGAAGCTTGATGAAGTTGTTTGGGCATATGAACAACATACAAACTCCGCTTGGCATATCGTCGTTTTCAACGGGTTTATGGTAAGTGGTGTCCTTGTCATGCCTGTGAAGCTCGAGCACAACGCATATTGGCTTTTGAAGAAGCCTAAACCTTGATTTGGATTGCAGTGGGTTAAAAAGACGGAATGCTTTCAATTGAATGACTTGACGAATTTCAAATTTCGGCTTCAAGGTATGCGAATAATAAAATGTACAAGGAGAAAGTCAAGAGGTGGCATGATAGGGGTCTATGTGCTCAAATCATTTGTGCCGGGTCAATTAAGTTCTGTATTCAACTCTCCTCTCCGTCTTTTTTCCTGAAAAGTTGTAGTCGAGGTGGTTAGGGCCGTTCTATATCAAAATTGTGCTTCCACATGATGCGAGGTGGAGATTTTTTGAAAATGATCCAGGCCAAGCGTTTCAAGGTGAATGGACCAAAGGTTTGAAGCCATACTATGGGGATACGGCAAACCGTGAGGTGGATAATGCCATTTTATTGTCTACTTGATCTCGAGTTTTTACGTCAAGCTAACGAGTAAACCAAGCACTTTTTGGGAAGCAACCCAAGTTTCTTGTATATTAGTAGGTAGAGGAAGAAGAAAACAAGGAGAAAAACACAAAAAAAGAAAAAAAAGAAAAAAAAATTCAAGCTTAACTACAGAAGCACGACGCACCCACGCTGGGAAGCGGGGCGGCCGTGCTGAAAAGTCAGAAGCACGGCGCGCCCATGTTGGGAAGCATGGCGGCCGCGCTGGCATTCCAGAAGCACGGCACGCCCGCGCTGCCAGGCGGGACGACTGTGCTGGCCCCCTGTAGTCGAAAAAAAGAAAGAAAGAGAAAATTGGTGAATTCATTATAAAATCAATTCAAACCTGAATTTTACTCTTCCTCATCCCATATTTCCCTCTTCAAATCAATTTCCATTAACCCATTATTCCCATAATCAATTCCCATTTCTTTTTCATAACCAATTATATTCCCAATCTCCTATATATACACACAATTATACACAAACTTCTCCATCACTTCTCAAATTCTCAAACACAAAATCTCTTATACACACATCTCTTATTCTGTCTTATTCAATCTCAATGGCACCCAAAAGACAACGAACCCAAGTTAGCAGCAACACCACTAATTCTTTGAGTGTGGGTGGTGTGAGGCCCAGGTTTTCTACTCCCGAGGCTGAGGCAGAGTATACGAGGCTGCTTTCGAAGCCTATAGCCAAGGAGCGTGGTTTTCTGCCATCGGGGAGGGATGGTAAGTTGTTGGAGATAATTGTAGAGATGGGGTGGGATAGCTTTTTGTGAGGCGCCAGCTGCGGTGCCTATGAGTGTGGTTCGCGAGTTCTACGCGAATGTAAAGGCGAGAAGAATGGTTTTACTGTGGTTAGTGGGTTGACTGTGGAGTATAGTGTTGAGCCTATTCGTAGGGTGATTGAGCAGCCCGAGAGGAGGCCAGAGCAGGAGAACTGGAACGAGAGAGGGGGATAATTTTAATCTTGATTTGATCATTGCGACGCTGTGTGTGCCTGAGTCTCATTGGAAGTTCAAGAAGGGAATGAACGAGTATACCACTTTCCCTACCGGGTGCAGAACATGTTTGCACGTGTATGGAATTCTTTTATTTGTGCCAACATCATGACATCTTCTCATGTGCATGATGTTACCGTGGAGCGTGCATGCTTGTTGTGGGGGATTCGTCAGGTAGACTATGTGGATCTTGGGATGGTTATTTATCAGGGGATTCTGAGATTCTTGTGAGGGAGTATTATGGGTTCTATACCCTATCGTCCATTGTGACGAAGTTGTGTATGGCGGTTGGCGTTCATTGGCCCGTACACGAGCAGTTGCAGCTCCCGAGTGCCCCTATTGATAGTTCGACTTTATTGAGTATGCATGAGTGGTATGGTGGGAAGCCCGATCCTAATGGGCTTGGATATTCTTATGAGAATCTGCCAGGTGGAAGGCCAGCTCCTTAGGCATATGCTGGTGGCACGACTCAGGAAAGCAGAGCAGCTTGGAGAGCTGAGTTGGGTGAGGAGGCTGATCCTTCGGGTTTACAGCAGGAGGAAGCACTGGGTAGTGCTGGTTCGAGTATGACGCAGTATAGGCATTTAGCGAGGAGGATGGATGTGATGCATGACATTCATAGCAGGTTTGCACATGATCTCACCACCAGGCATTGGGGACTACATTCAAGCCACAGGAGTTGATATCAGTGGCCAATATTCGGTGAGGACTCTGTGTATCCGCCTCCAGACACTCCTGACCACAACCCGTTGAAGGTGATGACCTGATTCTGAGTAGGTATGCCTGATTCCTTACTATTACCTTTACTGAGAATAGTGAATATTTTAAGTTTGGGGTAGTAGTTAAGGATTATATGTTATGTGTGAGTCATATATAGTTGCATATCATGATAGTTAGTTCATATAGTTGCATATTTGCCATGTAGTGGTTTTTTTTTGTTATTAGTATCTTGCATATAGTACATGCATTTGTATTATAACATGATCCCTTAGATGATTTTTCGATCGATTTGTGATATTGATGCAAGTGCGGTGATGTCGGATTTTAGGAATGTTAAGTCTTATCGAGTTGATTTGCATGCTAGAAGCAATTGTAATTTCACTAAGTCTTATAGATGCTTGCATGCTAGATCATGATCATGGTTTATTTGTTTGTCGAGGTTTAATCACTTGTTTATATTTAGAATTTAGGATTACTTTTAATGATAAAATAGCATGGATATGTAAAAATTGGAGTAAAAAAATTGGATTTCATTGCTAGTTGTTGCGGCTAGGTGTCAAATGGATAGTAGCCAGCTCATTTTATATGAGTAGTCTAGGGTTGAATGAGATGGAGCAAAACGCACTCGTTTAGAATTTATGAAAAAAGAAAAAAAGAAAAAGAAAAAAAAAGAAAAAAAATATATGTGTTAGGCATAATTGATCACGAGTGGCACTTTAATACTCGAGTTATTAAGTTCTTAGGGGACTTTGTGCGTAGTGACCTAAGGCTTTTATAGTCTGGGATCCACTAACCATAACGCTCGCTACATGGGTATTATTATATAAATCTTTTGTGGACCTCACTCATTACACGATCAAATAAGTATATTTGTGTTATATATGTGTGAATAAAAGCATGAACCATATAATAACTTCGATATAGAATTGAAGCGTTGTCAGTCATTTTAAGTTTAGCTTTTTATTCTATTATAAATTGTGATTGCCTTGATGAGTAGTAAGTCATGATTATTGATCTAGCCGCGTTAGTATACCTGTTAAGCATTTGCACACAATGCACGCTTCTGGTTTGTGACTTGATTTGTGAGATTAATTGAACTTGTGTCGAATAACTGCATTTGTTGAGATGCTGCTTGTTGGTTGGTTAAGTTATTCTAGGGGGATTGTTTGCATTCATATAGGTTACATTCATGCATCTTTATTTCTTGAGTCTGTTTATGCTTGAGGACAAACATCGGTTTCAAGTTTGGGGGTGTATTAAATGAAATTTATGTCCACTTAGAATGCTCTATAAAGGCTTGATTTGATGTTTTGTACTCAAATTATTTGTGTATTTGATGTATTTTTGTAGTGTTTTTGCATTTAGGCTTATATCAGGAATCCAGGTGATTTGGCATTGTTTTGATGCTAATTTGGTGTTAGGATGGTGTCCAGAATAAAAGCTCGTAGTTCGCCATCTCAAACCATGTAAGAAAATAAAAATTATTATTTTTCCAGAAAGTCAGCGCGCCCGCGCTGTAGTAGCGAGTGGCCGCGCCGAGGTGTGGTTTTGCAGCGCGCGCTGATGAAGTGTGCGGCCGCGCCGGGTCGGGATCACAAAATCCTGATACGATTTTAATCAGCTGGACTTCTACTCTGCATAGGCTATTATATAAAGATAACTTATGATCATTTTTTATAAGAAGACGTACCAGAGCTTAAGAAGAAGGCGTAAGAAGACCGTATAGCACAATTCAACCAAGGGGAAGATGATCTAGTTTATTCTTGTGATTTTTTTTATTTTTAGGTTATAACTTTGGATGCTAGTTTTCTTGCTTGTGAACCTATACTCTGCTTTCGTAATTGGTTTTATTTATTCAGTATAAAGACTACATTATTATACCATGCTTTGATCGGAACATACTTTGGTGATGAGTCTGATTATGGCTATCGTTATCGTGGTGGTTCTAGCGATTACTTATGAATTTCTGTAGTTAAATTATTTCGATACCTTAGTTTGGTGATTATATGATATCCTAGTATTGTTGTGCTTATTCGTCTTATGAGTGTCACAAACTTATAAATAGCGTGTTTAATCTCTATTGAAGCGAAAGTGAATTTAGGGGTTTAGAACCTGCCATGCTAGCATAGGTTTCATGTATTGATATGCTGATTTGTAGGTAATTTTAACCATCTTACTTACCTAATGTAATCTTGATAGATAACTTGTGCATCAAACCGTTATGTGTCAAATTCTATAGACATATAGGGTCTCAATATAATTGGTGTCTATTCAGCTTCTATCTCTTTTGTGGATGTCTAGTAGTATGGTATTCGTACAACGAAGTTGGCGTTTATCAGTTTCGTGTTATCTGATTAGTGTCATCACCATTGCAATGCTAAGGTTAAGAACAAAAAGGCTATTAATGAAGTAGTAATAAAACTAGAATCCCATGTTTATGTTATAATAAGAAATCAACCTTTTACTCTCTTACTTAATTGCATGTTAGTTAATAATTCTAGTTATAAATAATCTCAATTTGTTAATCGTCTTAGCATTGGATAATAACAATACCATTGTTGCATAAGTGCATTGATTGAAATTAACCTAAACCAGTCTCTGTGGGAACGAACTAGAATTAATTTATATCACTTGCGACGTATACTTGCGTGAATATTAGCGCGTGTTCTAGCCCTAACAATGCTGACTAGGGCATCCTTCTGTTTCTTCAATGAAAATGTTACCCAAAACAATGTATGATAATGCAATCAAATTTCATGACTGTGATACATGTCATTTGGCTAAACAACATAGATTATCTTTTTCTGATAGTCAAACAGTTACTACTGAGCTATTTCAACTCATACACATAGATGTATGGGGTCCCTATCACAAGAAAATCCATAATAATTGTAGCTACCTCTTGACTATAGTAAAAGACAAATATAAAGCTACTTGGATATATTTGTTTGCTGATAAAAGTCAAGTATCTTCCTTAATACTCAATTTATTGCTTACATTCGTACTTGATAGGGAATAAAATAAGGCATGAGTATGTAATTAATCTCGCATTAATTATATCAGAATTGGGATGAAGGTTAGGCCCATTTGAGAGGGACCAAAACCCTGAATATTAATTCATCCTCGCGATCTCCTCAACAACAGGCACGTTATCCTCATTATTTCCTTAGCAGCTGCAAAAATAAGAGGAAAAAAAATTAGTGGTGTCAATAATGCATGGAAGAAAACTAAAAACAAGAAGGGAAGAAAAATACCATGAGGAGAACTGAGGAGAGCCCCACTTGAATAAGGGAAAACTCCTCTAAAAGAGTCCAGCTAGGAGTGGCACCATATCCCGAGTGAGCTCATTATGAATGATAGTTTTCTCGGGGGTTAGGTCAATGGATTTTAGGCTACCATCGCTAACCTTCTCGAAGGAAGATCTGAAGAGGGTGCCCCAGTCCCCATTCTCCCACCTTAACCCGACAAAACTACTCCTCCAATGTTGATTATTGTCGGGAATGGAAGCACTATTAAAAATTTGTTTACACTTGGGCCTTTGCTTAATGTAGACCCAACCACGAAGACTGTGAGAACTGTTATAACACTGGAAGATTTTCTAAAAACTGCTACTGATAAAGGAAAACCTCCCTTAAGACACGAAACCATTGAAACATAAAATATTCTCCCAGGCATTCGGAGGAAGCTGACAGGGGTTGATTTTGCAAGTCTGCAAGCAAGTGAGGGATGAAATCGTTGGGAAGGGAACCTAAGCCCCTGCATTAAGGGCATCTGTATAAATAAAAAGCGTTTATGGTTTCCAGTGGCAAGTACGATCACCACCTAACAAGAACTAGCCTAAAAGGGGACGAACGTTATAAAGTTCGTTTCATTTTATCAAAATCTATATTATGCCAGGTGTTGCGATACTTAAACGAATCAAGATGTGCAATTAGAGGGGTACTCATCCCCTCTAGTGTTCATCATATCTAATAAAGAATGTAAGAAACGCGGATTTTTGATGTCATTACCTCATTTCGAAGCTAAGGCAATCTTGGCCGCTCTCTCAGCACCCTTGTCTGCCATTAATGGAGGAAGAAGAAGCTTGGAAGCTTGAAAAGGCCAGAAAATGCTAAAGAGATGGCCGGGAAAACTCTAGGAGAGGATTATTGAGAGTCGGGGGAGGAGTATAAGAGAATTAGAGGAGGTTAAGGAAAGTGAGAAGTGAAATGAAAGTGTGAGGAGATCCACCCTCCCACCTCACACTTATATATCCCCTAGAAAGGACATATTGGGCCTTAAGAAAGCCCATTTGGCCCAAAAAACATAAAATTCTGGAATGTTCTAGGGAATATTTGGAAAAATAGTGTTAAGTAAAAACCTTGATTTAAATAAATATTTTTGGAATTCTGGAAGAATCCAGAAATAACCTTAGAAATTCCATAAAATTCTGGAAATTGGGCTTAAAAATGAAGGCACGACCCATAAGTTATTGGGTCTGGAAGTATGAAAGCCCGGTGTAAGGGCCCAAGTTAGAAATTATAATAAACTCAAATCTTGTTGGGCCAGAGAATAAATCAAAGCCCAAGCTCTGGGCCCAGGATCAATGAAAAATGCCCAACTTAAGCCCAGAAAAAGGACGACCCCAGAATAAGCCCAGATAAGGGCCCAAATATTGAAGGCGATACAAAATGAAGGCCCTGCAAAATAAAGGTCCAGGAAAATCATGGGGCCCAAGGATGCCCAAAACCAAGGCCCAAAAGAAAAGCCCAAAAAAAGGGGCCAAAAATATAAAATAATAAAAATCCTGACCCATTTCGACCAGGATTTCTATTGGATTTCTGGTCGAATGTTGAGATCGAAAAACTTCGAGCGTGGACCAATGGAAGGGAGGGTTAAATCGGTCAAAAACATAAATTCTGAACGAAAGTGGTTTTTATTAAAAAAAGAGAGAAAAGAAAAAAGGAAAAAGGGAAAAAATTCCTGGAAATTAAGGAAAATTCCAAGAAATCAGGAAAAAATTCCTGGAAATTAAGGAAAAATCCCAGAATTAAGGGAAAAAATCCTGGAAATTAAGGAAAAATCCCATAATTAAGGGAAAAATTCCTGGAAATTAAGGAAAAATCCCAGAATTAAGGGAAAATTCCTGGAAATTAAGGAAAAATCTCAGAATCAGGGAAAAATTCTTGGAAATTAAGGAAAATTCCCAGAAATCAGGGAAAAATTCCTGGAAATTAAGGAAAAATCCTAGAATTAAGGGAAAAAATCCTGGAAATTAAGGAAAATTCCCAGAAATCAAGGAAAAATTCCTGGAAATTAAGATAACTCTTAAATTCGTAGGAATAAAGGTAAATCTTTGTAAATGTATAGGTCGCTCCATACTTTACGCAAAAACGATACCCTATAAGGGAATGAATGAACTTAACTTCTGCGAAACTTTTTCACGGTTTCCCAAAAGTTGGGGGGCAAATGATAAGAAATAAAATAAGGTCTGAGTATGTAATTAATATCGCATTAATTATATCAGAATTGGGCTGAAGGTTAGGCCCATTTGAGAGGGCCCAAAACCCTGAATATTAATTAATTTCGTAATTAATTAATAAGAGACAAGTTAGCTGATAAGATGAGTCCTAATGGGGAAATAAATCATTATAGATTGGCCTCCAAGGAATCTCGTGGGATAAGGAATCAGTTTCCTACCTCTTAGGACTCCAAAGTCCATTCTAATTCTGAGACTTGCCCACCAAGTCTCCTAACCCGAGTCCAATTCAAGGACTCCCAACATTTATATAAGGGGTCTCACCCCACAGATCATAACTACATTTTTGACTTGTTCTTTGGCAATTAGCAAGGTACGTAGGCATCTTGTTAAGGCAGATAGAGTCACGAGACACAAGAGCAGTCAAATCGAGCCCCAAAGCTCACGTACCTAATAATATACACATCAACTAAAATACCTTAGTTTTTAATCCATAACATTTAGCACCGTCTGTGGGAACAACACAATAACAACCATGGCAAGAACACGGAGAGGAAGCAGCGCGCCCTTGAAGGAGGAACACCAGCGGGGAATGACCCAAATGATTTCGTCAACAGTAGAGGTATCTCCGCATTCAACCTATGTTGCCACCCAATGAGGAGCCCAGATAAGGGTAACTAAACCTCAACCTCAAGGGATGATTTCCCCGGCTCCTCAAGGGACGATCCTCCCAACTTCAATAGCTATATACACCTTTGAATTCTCGACCCGTTGGGTATTAGTATTCAACTATCGTGACCACTAACCCCCTATGGGATGCCCCTTTATCCCGGGGTTGGAGGAATAGTGGACATGCTGGCTGGAGTGAAGCCGGGGACAAACACTCCCCTACATACAAGGTTTGGCTCCTATCTCGGAGGATCAGGAATTTTCTGGTCCTTATACTGAGAGAGATCTCCGAATATTCGGATGATGAGGTGCCCCAAGAAGGAGACGTTGCTGGCAAAGAGCCGATGCCTGATGGTAACCAAAGTCCCATGAGCACCGAGGGATGAATCCCAAGAAGTGCAGGAGAGGAATTAAGGGCCTCCTGAGGCTGAGATTCAAAGGCGGAAGCGCGATTGGGAGGCGCACCAAGGCCCCCAAACCCCACTACCACCTAGGGAGAAATCCTCCTCCAATAATAGACCTGTATGGTTCATCACAAATAAGGATATAGTTCCAAGAGCTGATCCAAGCAATTTCTTCCCCTGGAGATCCTGATGATCCTACTCTACCATTCAGTAAAGATAATGAGTGCCCATATCTCAAGGAAGTTCAAGATGCCCACTATCAAAGCCTATGATGGCATTGGAGATCCCGCTAATCATGTCAGGACATTCTCTAATGCACATGTTATTGCAGCTCGTGGAATGACGTTATTAAGTGCCGGACTTTCCTCAAACCCTATCGGGAATGGCTCAAAGATGGTATAGTCCTTTGCCCCGAACTCTATTGGGTCCTTCAAAGAATTAGTCAGGCTTTATTAAACAATTCGCGGGAGAATGCATGAGAAAAGTTCAGCATCCCTCATGAGCATTCTGCAGGGAGTGAAAGAATCCTTGATAGACTACCTGAATCATTTCACAAAGGAAGCTTTAAAAGTCCCGGACCTTGATGACAAGGTAGCTATGATAGCAGTGCAACAGGGAACTAGGGACGAGTTTTCAAGCTGTCCTGGCCAAACGCCCCCCTGAAAGCATGTTGCAGCTCCAAGATAGGGCCGGGAAGTAATCACAGTGGAGGAGAGCATGAGAAAGACAGTAGTAAGTAACGAGCCGCTGGGGGCAAGAAGCGGAAAACTAATCTGGAATATATCGCTAAGGACAAGTATCCTAAACTGAGCAAAACCTTGATTCAACCCCAAAGAAGGAAGGACCTGGGCAAAAGTTCACTGAATATGCTAAGTGAATGCTCCTAGAAGCCATATCTTGATGGAAATAAAAAAAGATCGAGATATTTGTTGGCCTAAAACCTTGAGGCGATCCTACCAAGTAGATAAGAGCAAATATTGCAGATTTACAAGGATGTTGGTCATGACACCGATGAGTGTAGGCAATTGAAAGATGAAATAGAGTTCCTCATTCGAAAAGGAAGATTAAGCAAGTATACTGGGGAAGGAGGAGATAGGAATAACAATGGGAGAAAGAACTTTGAAGATCATAGGAGGGGCCAAGACGATCAGGGGCGGAATCCCCAACCTAGGGGACGGCGATAAATACAATCTTTGGAGGGCCGCGACCCGAGGACCTGTGATAAACACAATTTTGGGAGGACCAACTGCTACTGGATTATCAGGAACTCCAGGAAAGCATATACTAGAGAGGTTATGCATATTGTTGGGGAAGCCCCGAAGAGGGCCAGGACAGGAGTGACAATGACATTCGATGATTCTGACTAGAGGGTGTGGAATTCCTCATGATGACCCGCTGGTCATAACCTATAATGGGAACAGCCCGATGAAGAGGGTCCTGTAGATAATGGTGCTTCAGTGGATATCTTGCTCCATGACACCTTTTTAAGGATGGATTATAATGATTCTCAATTGACCCCAACCGATATACCGATATATGGATTTGCAGGAGTGGAATGCCCCATGGAAGGGATAATTAAGTTGCCAACAACCATAGGACAGGAACCAAGGCAAGCGACACAAATGTTGGACTTTGTGGTGGTGAAGGCTAGTTCAACTCTTAACGTGATCATGGGAAGAACAGGGATACATGCCTTAAGGCAAGTCCCTTCTTCTTACCATTCATTATGAAATTTCCCACCCGGAATGGGATTAGAGAGAGAGGGGACATCAAAAATGGCAAGAAGGGTTATGTGGCTAACTCTGAGGGTAGGGAGTTGGGGGGGAAGGTTCTTCCTATTGAAGATCTGGATATTCGTGAGAATAATGAGGAAGGAGGGAAGCCAGCTGAAGAATTGGTTTTAATTCCTTTAGCTCCCGAGGATCCTGAGAAAGTGACTTTCATTGAGCCACGCTAGAGGAGCCTTAGAGGGATGTTGGTGAAATTTTTACAAGAAATATTGATGTGCAGCGGCTGATATGCCAGGCATAGACCCATAACTGATTACTCATAAGCTGAATGTAGATCCGAATCGGAAGATAATGAAGTAAAAAAAGAAAGAAGTTTTGCTCCAGAGAGCCAAGAAGCTATAAAACAGGAAGTAGAGAAGCTCTTCGAGGAGCTGATTTCATCGAGGAGATACAATTTCCAGAATGGTTAGTAAACCCTATGATGGTAAACAAGATAATGGAAATGGAGGATGTGTG
>NW_027420284.1:0-82327 GCF_009905375.1 Apium graveolens
AATAAAAAATGAGGAGATGGAACTACCCAGAAGAAGAAGTAACCGACCATAATATGGAAGTTAAACAAGATATAGGAACACGATACCAAACATACCATAGGACAACATAATGAATTTAAAGAATTTATAGGATCAATGTCACAAGGCGTAAACTAAATGGATACTTTTAGACTTAGATAATGTATATGAGAACAGAACTTAGTAGGAGAATACTGATTGGAATTTAGGAATGTATATAGCATTAATGAACTCACTCATACAGATGAGTTAGAATGATACTTATAACTTGATCTCAAAACGTTAATTGGAAAGGTAGGCATATTGGATAGAATCTATAGAATATCAGTTAAAAACTGAAGTACTAAGGTATGCAACGGATGGAAATCAATGTTACAAATATTTGATATGATATTTAAAAAGAGAATTTTTTAGGAGAACCTTGGATAGTAGCTAGAGACCAAGTTCTAATAGAAAGAAAAATAGAAATAATAATGAATCTAAATAATATGAAATGCTGTAAATTAATAGGTTACCAGAATATACTATAAGTTTCACTAAATTCTTTTATGAAGCTAGATTCTTACCCGAAGAAGGACATATATACCAACAATTATATTATGATCAGTTACCAGGAACCTTATAATACTGAAATAACTAAGGAATATAATAAGTTAGAACCTCGTGAGAACACTCTCGGTGAAAGAATAAGAGTACTAAGAGGATATCTAATGAGAAAATGTGAAGAATATAGGGTACAACAGAAGGTTAAAAAGGATAAAAAACTAGGATAAGAGAAATATGTGGATTCACTGAAAGAAGATTAGTATTCGGATGTGAAGATAAAAAACCCTATAGGAACTATAAGCAGAGGCTATAATAAGAAAAATCATATGATAAGTACAGAAGCAAACAAAATAGAAATAATTATCCTTATAAATACAACAAATATAAGAGAAAAAGATTTAGGAAATTTAGAAATACACCAGAAAATAGGAGAAGATATAAAAATAAGAGAAAGTTTAGAAGAAAACCTTTTAAAAAGAAAGATATAAGTGAATGTAAATGTTGGAATTGTAATGAAAAAGGACATTATGCTAATAAATGTCCTAAACTGAAAGAAAAGAAAGTAAAATATATAAATACATCACAATTCATAATGGAAATAGAACAAATTAAAGAAGATGACAATAGATGGTATGAATATGAAGAGTTTTATATTAGTGAAACTGATAATGAAATAAACTTTATAAATTATGAATCATCTAGTGAAAGCAATTGGGAGGAATGGTAGCAATATACATAGAAGCAGATGTAGAATATAAAAAATATAAATTCCTAAACAAAAAATATTTATAGACAGTGGAGCAGATCTATGTCTAGTAAAAAAAGAAGTTTTAGCTTCGTATAGATGGGAAAAATCTAATACACATAGAACTAGGGTATCAGGATTTAATGAACAAAAGAAGGAATTAGATGTAATAGCAAAAAACATGAGAATAAAGCTAAATAAAACATTATTCAGTTTACCTATTGTATATCAGAATAAGATGAAGCAATCTATATTATTAGGAAATAACTTTTTAGATTATTTTAAAACACATATAGTAACTTCAAATTCCCTATCATTACAAACTCCGTGTAATAAGTGGATAGTATTAAAAAGAATTATGCCAATAAGTACTATAAATACTATAAACAATTTAAGAATAGAAAGAAATAATAATCTACAAGAATTAACCAAAAAATATAATAATTTATTAAAATCTAACTTCGGAGAAAATCCTATGAGTTTATGGGATAAGGAAAAAATATATGCTGAAATAAAATTATTAAACCCTAATGATATAATAAGATCTAAACCTATAAGGTATAGCCCTTCAGACCAAAAAGAATTTGATAATCAAATCAATGAATTATTAAAACTAAAATTAATACAAGAAAGTAAAAGTCCACATAGTAGCCCGGCTTTCCTTGTAAGAAAACATAATGAACAAAAAAGGGGAAAAGCCCGTATGGTAATAGACTATAGAGAATTAAATAAGAAAACTATATTTGATGGATATTTCTTACCATACAAAAGAAATCTTATAAATAGACTAGGAAATAAGAAATGGTTTAGTAAATTCGATTGTAAAAGTGGATTTTGGCAAATAAAATTAACCAAAGAATCAAGGTCTTTAACAGCCTTTAGTGCTCCGCAAGGACATTATGAATGGATAGTATTACCCTTTGGATTAAAAAATGCGCCACAAATATTTCAACGAAGAATGGACCAAATCTTTAGAAAATTAAAAGATTTTTGTATAGTATATGTAGACGATATATTAATATATAGTGAAACTTTAGAAGAGCATATAAAACATTTAGAGCAATTTATAAAAACAATAGACCAGCATGGAATATTACTTTCTGAAAAGAAATCTGAAATATTTAAGAATAAGATAGAATATTTAGGATACAAAATAGATAAAGAAGGTATACAATTACAAGACCATATAGTAACAAAGATTGTAAATTTTAAGGACAAATTAGAAAATAAAAAAGAGGTACAACAATTTTTAGGAATAATAAATTATGCCTCAGATCATATTAAAGACTTACCTAAATTAAGAAAACCATTACAGGAACTAACAAAAAATAAACCTTTTGGATGGACAAAAGAACATGAAAACTGTATAAAAATTCTTAAGGAAAAGGTGAAAGATTTACCAAAACATAGAATACCCATAGAAACAGATCATTTAGAATTATATACTGATGCTAGTGATATAGGATGGGGAGCAGTCCTAATAGCATATGAGAAGGATGACATAGATAAAGAAAATACACATATATGTGGATATGCAGGAGGAACTTGGAAACCTAATGAATCAAACTACCACATAAATGAAAAAGAACTATTAGCTGTAAAATATGGGATTAAAAAGTTTCATTATCATTTGTTACCTGTTAAATTTGTAGTAAGAACAGATAATACTCAAGTGAAAGCTTTTATTACTAATAAAATAGAATTATTACCAGAATTAAATAAAAGAAGAAAATGGCAATCTTTTTTCTGTTGTTATGATTTTGTAATAAAAAATATATCAGGAACAAAAAATGTGTTAGCTGACTATCTTAGCAGAGAAAATAAACAATGAAAATAGAATATACAAGAAGACAAGCTCAACCATGGAAAATCGAATCAGGATCTTTAATAATATGGACTACTACTTCAGAAGCTGTAGAATTTATAAAAAATTTTGCTCTCGAAGGATTAGATGAAAATAACACAGAAAAACTAGAAGAAGCATATAAAGGATTTCTAGAAATAGAAAAACACATTGGTTATTATTTCGCTCCTAACAGAAGGAATATTGATGAATTATTAATATCAATTATCAGAAAATTAAATACCATTGAATGTCATGCATTTTGTTTTTGTAAAGGGAAAATTTAATTGTTTGTTGTTCTTAGCAGGATAACAAAAGATGGAAAATTTTGAGAAATATATCACTGATGTTACATCTCATATATCAACCAATAATGAAAAAATCACCAAACTCCAAAAGGAGATAGAAACCCTGGTTCAGGAGAACCAACATTTTCTGAAACAAATTATGGAAGCTGTAAAAGACAAAACAACTCTACAAGCTTCAGTTGCAATCCCTACAATAAAACCTATGACATTTTCATCAAAGCTTGTAACCATGCCATCACCTTCAACCAGCATATCAACTACTCTGTCAAATTTATCAATGAGTGATAAGCTGAAATACTCACCTGACACAGTAAAAACATACGAGCAAATGATGAAATATTATGATTATAAATCTAACCCTGATATTTGCAGACTGACAAAATCTACAAAATATCCCAGATACATTTGTTGTGAAAATGCAAAACCTGACATAGTATATAACCTGTTTATACATGGTTTTGTTGACAAGATCTTAACAAATGAAACCATGTATTGTATATCAAAGCTACCAAGTATAATTGTCAAATCCGTGGAAGCTATGATACGGGAAATGGGAGCAGGCTCATACGGAATACAAGTTTTTGATGCATCAACCGATCTAGTTGGAAAACCCATAATAATATGTCAACTATTTAAACTGGGAAGGAATATGACAGATATTGTGGGAGAAACCAAAAGCTTGAAATTACCAAATCCTTGTGATATCAACAAATTCCAGGAATGGTTATGTGAAAAACGAGCTATTGGACTAGCTACCCTCAGGTCCAAAATACAAGATATACTACGAGCTCGGAAAGCTATAATCATTTCTGAAAGCCATGGTGGAGGTTTCACCGAAAGTATAATAACTTTATATTATGATAATATTATACAAAATTCAGGTACTAATGCATTAGAAATGATGCTTGATAAAATAGAAAACCTGAAATATAATCATGCAAAACATACTACTGAATATTATCAAAGGATAACAGGTCCTCGAAAAAGACCTATTATCAGTCTAAGAAATGATGACAAAGGGATGAATTCTGATCCCTTTGCATAATACAAAAATGGTGTAATACACCAGAATATTGCAAATTGAATGGTGAAAACCAAAAAGTTATATTACCAGGAGATTCCAAAAATATCATGGCAGACAAAGATAAAGAAAGAAGAAAAGAAAAAGCAGATTCCCTGGAAAAAGACGACAAATCCTGCAAGATATCATGGCAGACACAAAAGATAAAGATGAAGAAAATATGAAGAGATGACAAAAGAAGAAATGGCAGACAAAGAAAAGAAAAGATTCCTGAATTATTAGTAATTATGTAAAAGAAACCGGTTATCCCGGTAATCTGTAACCATATAGAAAGACTACTATAAATAAATCTATACATGAAATGGAAAGGATATCTGAAAATTTCTGAAGTTCAATTCTCTCTCTCTCAATATGTCTGGCTAAAACTTCTTCAATCTCTATAAACTCTGCTAGGAATATATCATAATAATAGAAATAGATTATTTTATATGTATTGTATACAATCAGAATTGGTTCAGAAAAATAATATCTTGACGAATAGCGATATGGAAGAGACCGTGTGAGGACTCCTGCATCCAGCCAAAGAATATCCAAGAAGCTTGGAGAGCGTTGTGGATAACAGGGCAAGGGTGAGTTGAGACTTCCGGTGACCAGAAAGCTATTGTAAGAGGTAAAAATTCTGATTCAAATCTGATTGTATGTGATAACATTATAAAATAATGTTTTCTAAGATTATGATGTATAATTAGTATGAGGTTATAGAGATGATTTCATTTAAAATAATGAATTTGTTTTTGTCTATTGCTGATTACATGCAAAAAATAACCATATTAATTAATATGAAACCTACCCTCGCCTTCCCTCTTTAGGGTTGTGTAGATCTTTAAACATATATAAACACCCAGAAATTGTTTGGTTTAAACACCCATCTTTAAACATATATAAACACCCAGAAATTGGTACAATTTCTGGGTGTTTATATATGTTTAAAGATGGGTGTTTAAACCAAACAATTTCTGGGTGTTTATATATGTTTAAAGATCTACACAACCCTAAAGAGGGAAGGCGAGGGTAGGTTTCATATTAATTAATATGGTTATTTTTTGCATGTAATCAGCAATAGACAAAAACAAATTCATTATTTTAAATGAAATCATCTCTATAACCTCATACTAATTATACATCATAATCTTAGAAAACATTATTTTATAATGTTATCACATACAATCAGATTTGAATCAGAATTTTTACCTCTTACAATAGCTTTCTGGTCACCGGAAGTCTCAACTCACCCTTGCCCTGTTATCCACAACGCTCTCCAAGCTTCTTGGATATTCTTTGGCTGGATGCAGGAGTCCTCACACGGTCTCTTCCATATCGCTATTCGTCAAGATATTATTTTTCTGAACCAATTCTGATTGTATACAATACATATAAAATAATCTATTTCTATTATTATGATATATTCCTAGCAGAGTTTATAGAGATTGAAGAAGTTTTAGCCAGACATATTGAGAGAGAGAGAATTGAACTTCAGAAATTTTCAGATATCCTTTCCATTTCATGTATAGATTTATTTATAGTAGTCTTTCTATATGGTTACAGATTACCGGGATAACCGGTTTCTTTTACATAATTACTAATAATTCAGGAATCTTTTCTTTTCTTTGTCTGCCATTTCTTCTTTTGTCATCTCTTCATATTTTCTTCATCTTTATCTTTTGTGTCTGCCATGATATCTTGCAGGATTTGTCGTCTTTTTCCAGGGAATCTGCTTTTTCTTTTCTTCTTTCTTTATCTTTGTCTGCCATGATATTTTTGGAATCTCCTGGTAATATAACTTTTTGGTTTTCACCATTCAATTTGCAATATTCTGGTGTATTACACCATTTTTGTATTATGCAAAGGGATCAGAATTCATCCCTTTGTCATCATTTCTTAGACTGATAATAGGTCTTTTTCGAGGACCTGTTATCCTTTGATAATATTCAGTAGTATGTTTTGCATGATTATATTTCAGGTTTTCTATTTTATCAAGCATCATTTCTAATGCATTAGTACCTGAATTTTGTATAATATTATCATAATATAAAGTTATTATACTTTCGGTGAAACCTCCACCATGGCTTTCAGAAATGATTATAGCTTTCCGAGCTCGTAGTATATCTTGTATTTTGGACCTGAGGGTAGCTAGTCCAATAGCTCGTTTTTCACATAACCATTCCTGGAATTTGTTGATATCACAAGGATTTGGTAATTTCAAGCTTTTGGTTTCTCCCACAATATCTGTCATATTCCTTCCCAGTTTAAATAGTTGACATATTATTATGGGTTTTCCAACTAGATCGGTTGATGCATCAAAAACTTGTATTCCGTATGAGCCTGCTCCCATTTCCCGTATCATAGCTTCCACGGATTTGACAATTATACTTGGTAGCTTTGATATACAATACATGGTTTCATTTGTTAAGATCTTGTCAACAAAACCATGTATAAACAGGTTATATACTATGTCAGGTTTTGCATTTTCACAACAAATGTATCTGGGATATTTTGTAGATTTTGTCAGTCTGCAAATATCAGGGTTAGATTTATAATCATAATATTTCATCATTTGCTCGTATGTTTTTACTGTGTCAGGTGAGTATTTCAGCTTATCACTCATTGATAAATTTGACAGAGTAGTTGATATGCTGGTTGAAGGTGATGGCATGGTTACAAGCTTTGATGAAAATGTCATAGGTTTTATTGTAGGGATTGCAACTGAAGCTTGTAGAGTTGTTTTGTCTTTTACAGCTTCCATAATTTGTTTCAGAAAATGTTGGTTCTCCTGAACCAGGGTTTCTATCTCCTTTTGGAGTTTGGTGATTTTTTCATTATTGGTTGATATATGAGATGTAACATCAGTGATATATTTCTCAAAATTTTCCATCTTTTGTTATCCTGCTAAGAACAACAAACAATTAAATTTTCCCTTTACAAAAACAAAATGCATGACATTCAATGGTATTTAATTTTCTGATAATTGATATTAATAATTCATCAATATTCCTTCTGTTAGGAGCGAAATAATAACCAATGTGTTTTTCTATTTCTAGAAATCCTTTATATGCTTCTTCTAGTTTTTCTGTGTTATTTTCATCTAATCCTTCGAGAGCAAAATTTTTTATAAATTCTACAGCTTCTGAAGTAGTAGTCCATATTATTAAAGATCCTGATTCGATTTTCCATGGTTGAGCTTGTCTTCTTGTATATTCTATTTTCATTGTTTATTTTCTCTGCTAAGATAGTCAGCTAACACATTTTTTGTTCCTGATATATTTTTTATTACAAAATCATAACAACAGAAAAAAGATTGCCATTTTCTTCTTTTATTTAATTCTGGTAATAATTCTATTTTATTAGTAATAAAAGCTTTCACTTGAGTATTATCTGTTCTTACTACAAATTTAACAGGTAACAAATGATAATGAAACTTTTTAATCCCATATTTTACAGCTAATAGTTCTTTTTCATTTATGTGGTAGTTTGATTCATTAGGTTTCCAAGTTCCTCCTGCATATCCACATATATGTGTATTTTCTTTATCTATGTCATCCTTCTCATATGCTATTAGGACTGCTCCCCATCCTATATCACTAGCATCAGTATATAATTCTAAATGATCTGTTTCTATGGGTATTCTATGTTTTGGTAAATCTTTCACCTTTTCCTTAAGAATTTTTATACAGTTTTCATGTTCTTTTGTCCATCCAAAAGGTTTATTTTTTGTTAGTTCCTGTAATGGTTTTCTTAATTTAGGTAAGTCTTTAATATGATCTGAGGCATAATTTATTATTCCTAAAAATTGTTGTACCTCTTTTTTATTTTCTAATTTGTCCTTAAAATTTACAATCTTTGTTACTATATGGTCTTGTAATTGTATACCTTCTTTATCTATTTTGTATCCTAAATATTCTATCTTATTCTTAAATATTTCAGATTTCTTTTCAGAAAGTAATATTCCATGCTGGTCTATTGTTTTTATAAATTGCTCTAAATGTTTTATATGCTCTTCTAAAGTTTCACTATATATTAATATATCGTCTACATATACTATACAAAAATCTTTTAATTTTCTAAAGATTTGGTCCATTCTTCGTTGAAATATTTGTGGCGCATTTTTTAATCCAAAGGGTAATACTATCCATTCATAATGTCCTTGCGGAGCACTAAAGGCTGTTAAAGACCTTGATTCTTTGGTTAATTTTATTTGCCAAAATCCACTTTTACAATCGAATTTACTAAACCATTTCTTATTTCCTAGTCTATTTATAAGATTTCTTTTGTATGGTAAGAAATATCCATCAAATATAGTTTTCTTATTTAATTCTCTATAGTCTATTACCATACGGGCTTTTCCCCTTTTTTGTTCATTATGTTTTCTTACAAGGAAAGCCGGGCTACTATGTGGACTTTTACTTTCTTGTATTAATTTTAGTTTTAATAATTCATTGATTTGATTATCAAATTCTTTTTGGTCTGAAGGGCTATACCTTATAGGTTTAGATCTTATTATATCATTAGGGTTTAATAATTTTATTTCAGCATATATTTTTTCCTTATCCCATAAACTCATAGGATTTTCTCCGAAGTTAGATTTTAATAAATTATTATATTTTTTGGTTAATTCTTGTAGATTATTATTTCTTTCTATTCTTAAATTGTTTATAGTATTTATAGTACTTATTGGCATAATTCTTTTTAATACTATCCACTTATTACACGGAGTTTGTAATGATAGGGAATTTGAAGTTACTATATGTGTTTTAAAATAATCTAAAAAGTTATTTCCTAATAATATAGATTGCTTCATCTTATTCTGATATACAATAGGTAAACTGAATAATGTTTTATTTAGCTTTATTCTCATGTTTTTTGCTATTACATCTAATTCCTTCTTTTGTTCATTAAATCCTGATACCCTAGTTCTATGTGTATTAGATTTTTCCCATCTATACGAAGCTAAAACTTCTTTTTTTACTAGACATAGATCTGCTCCACTGTCTATAAATATTTTTTGTTTTAGGAATTTATATTTTTTATATTCTACATCTGCTTCTATGTATATTGCTACCATTCCTCCCAATTGCTTTCACTAGATGATTCATAATTTATAAAGTTTATTTCATTATCAGTTTCACTAATATAAAACTCTTCATATTCATACCATCTATTGTCATCTTCTTTAATTTGTTCTATTTCCATTATGAATTGTGATGTATTTATATATTTTACTTTCTTTTCTTTCAGTTTAGGACATTTATTAGCATAATGTCCTTTTTCATTACAATTCCAACATTTACATTCACTTATATCTTTCTTTTTAAAAGGTTTTCTTCTAAACTTTCTCTTATTTTTATATCTTCTCCTATTTTCTGGTGTATTTCTAAATTTCCTAAATCTTTTTCTCTTATATTTGTTGTATTTATAAGGATAATTATTTCTATTTTGTTTGCTTCTGTACTTATCATATGATTTTTTCTTATTATACCTCTTCTTATAGTTCCTATAGGGTTTTTTATCTTCACATCCGAATACTAATCTTCTTTCAGTGAATCCACATATTTCTCTTAATCCTAGTTTTTTATCCTTTTTAACCTTCTGTTGTACCCTATATTCTTCACATTTTCTCATTAGATATCCTCTTAGTACTCTTATTCTTTCACCGAGAGTGTTCTCACGAGGTTCTAACTTATTATATTCCTTAGTTATTTCAGTATTATAAGGTTCTGGTAAATGATCATAATATAATTGTTGGTATATATGTCCTTCTTCGGGTAAGAATCTAGCTTCATAAAAGAATTTAGTGAAACTTATAGTATATTCTGGTAACCTATTAATTTTACAGCATTTCATATTATTTAGATTCATTATTATTTCTATTTTTCTTTCTATTAGAACTTGGTCTCTAGCTACTATCCAAGGTTCTCCTAAAAATTCTCTTTTTAATATCATATCAAATATTTGTAACATTGATTTCCAATCCGTTGCATACCTTAGTACTTCAGTTTTTAACTGATATTCTATAGATTCTATCCAATATGCTACCTTTCCAATTAACGTTTTTGAGATCAAGTTATAAGTATATTCTAACTCATCTGTATGAGTGGAGTTCATTAATGCTATATACATTCCTAAATTCCAATCAGTTATTCTCCTACTAATTTCTTGTTCTTCATATACATTATCTAAGTCTAAAAAGTATCCATTTAAGTTTACGCCTTGTGACATTGATCCTATAAATTCTTTAAATTCATTATGTTGTCCTATTGGTATGTGTTTTGGTATCGTGTTCCTATATCTTGTTATAACTTCCATATTATGGTCGGTTACTTCTTCTTCTGGGTAGTTATCCATCTCCTCATTTTTTATTTCTTCAGTTTCTATATCAGTATAATTTTCTTTATCTTCTTGGTCACTATTTGATTCTTGTTTTATTACTGCATTTACATTTTTCATTCTTTCTAAAGCTTCTATTATATTTTTATTTTCTATTTCTATTTCAGAATTTTCTTCATAATTACTGTTATATTCTTCTATTATATTCACTGTTTTTCCTAAATTATCTTGTTCCGATTCACTAGTACTTGTTTTATTATTTGTAGACACAGTACTAGAAACTTCACTTGTATTCTTTTTCCCTTTTAACTTATTTAATTGTTTTTTCAATATTTCTATTTCTTTTTTATTTTCTTCTGTTTTTTCATTTAATTCCTTTTTCGTTTGTCTTAAATCTCTTTTTACATCTTTTAGTTCCTTTTTAGTTTCTTTATATTTATTTTTATATTTTTTATATTTTTCTAACCATTCTTCATTAGTATTTAATCGTAATTTTTTATTCTCCGTTCTTATTTCTTCTACTTCTTCCTTTTGTTGTTCTAATTTTGACTTTAAATATTCTATCACAGTTGTATCAATCTTAAACTCAGTTTTGCTTTCACAATTTGTTTCCTTTTTTAATGGTTCATACTTATATTTTTCTCTTTCTAAAATTTCTTTTCCATGATTCTTTAAAAATGTTATCACGTTATATTCTTTTTGTTCTTTAGTTTCCATTAGAACTTTCCTTTTTTACTAAGTTGTCCCAAATTGTCTAATACCTTTCCTATTGGTTCAGATATATTAGGTTTCATTTTACTTATATCTATCATCATTGGCTCATTAACTCTTCTCCATGCATTTATGGCTTTTAATTCTGGCTTATTTGTAATTTCTTTTTCTGGTATAATTTTTTGTTTTCCTTCTTCTAATTTTATTAACTTGTCTAGTATCATTTTTAAAGTAGGTATTTCAGAATTATTCCATAAGCTTGTTAACTCTTCTCTTATTATTTGTCTCAAATTTTCTTGATTATCTTGTTTTTCTACCAATCTCATTATTGCATTTAGTTTTTCCTTAACTATTATTTCTTCCCATAAATTTTTTATAAATTCTGAGTCTGACATCTTATTATTTGTTGATTCGCTTCTTCCAACCATTTCCAACATCTATCCAATATTTACTAGTATTTTTACTCTGTTCTACTAATTTCTTAATATCATTTTCTAACTTTGTTTGTCTTTCCTTATATTCTAAATATTTTATTTGTGAATCTATTTCGCTTTCTAACATACTCTGTATCTTCTTTAACTTTTCTTTCTTATTCCTTAATTTTTCTTGTATATTCATAGTTTTTCTATAAATCTTTCTTTTCCTTGATCTACTATTTTTATTCCATTATTATTAATTTTATAATTTATCATTTTTAAGAAGTCGCTTCCTAATAATAATTCACTCGAACTATCATATTCTATTACTCCTATATTTATATTATATTCCAAGTCTAATATCTTAAACTTTAAATTAGTACATTTAGTAATAAATATTTCTCTATCATTTTCTGCATATCTGTAAGTCTGAGGTTCTATCCACTTACAATTTTCTTCATTTACCTTGCTTATATGAATAAAACTTTTGGTAGCTCCTGTATTAATTTCTGCTATACAGTCTCTTGTTATTGTTTCGTCAAATATTATTATTTTTATTTTCAAACTATCAGTATCTATTTTTATTAAATCTATCTTTCTACTCGTCATACTCATTGATCTAATTAATCTTATAGGATTTTGTTCTTTTCTAAAACTTAATCTAGATCCTTCTAATATTGGTTTAATTCTCTGTCTTGGAATCATTTGTCTATTACTAAAATCTATTGTAATTTCTTCTGGGATTGTTATTTGAGATTCTTCTTTATGCTCAATTTTTTCTAATATATCATTATATAACTTTGGTACTATTATTCCTAATTCCGTTTGTTTCTTCACATGATGGTTTCCAGTCATAGCATAAACCATTTTGGTTTCTATACTAATAACTTTACTTCCTTTTTGCATTTTTATTCCATCTAACTTATAGTATAATGTTAAAGATCTTTCTTTATTTTCATCCCTTAGGGATATACTGAAATCGGGTTGTATTATAAATTTTAATTTCTGATATATCAAGTTTCCTTTTATTACTGCTATTAATGAATCTTGTATATTTCCTATTATTCTATCATCCAATACATATATCTGTATAGGGGTATCGATATTTTTCTGAAAATATGCTTTTATTGTAAATTCTATTGCTCCAAAATATATATTTTTTAGTTTATTTGCTTCCTTTTGTTTTAATTTGGATAATTCTCTTTTTATTAATCCATCCGTTATTAAATTTATTCTTGTTTTTCCATTTATTGTATCTATATCTATTATATTCTCATGTTTTTGGGCTATATACCTAACTTCCTTATTTCTTTCAAAATATGATGTCTTGAATATCTTTTTTATTGTTAACTCTTCTGTTTCACTTTGAATTTGATTATATATATCTGGTTTAAAACTTAGAGTTTGTGATGTTCCTCCTTCGTATTCATCCATTTGATAATACATATCTTGTTTTTCACTTATTTCTTCTAATGACATTTTATCCATCTATATTTTATCCAGTTATATTATTTGTTAAAATTATTCTTTTAAGTCCTTGTATTCTTAGTTTATCATTTCGAAATGTTATTATCATATTTCCAAGTTGTTGCAAAATAGTAAAAACACTGTAGCAAAAAAGTAGCTGTGAATAGTACACTGTGAATAGTAACCGACAGTGAATAGTAACTAATGAATAGTAAAAAGGAAATAAAATTTGATAATTAAATGAGACCTCCGACAAGAATAAATAGAGAAAGGAATAAAAGATATAAATCTAAAATAATAGCAACTCTATTAATTTTATTTATGGTAGAAAACAAAGCAACACAACAGATGTGTAAGAAAATTTTATACAGACAATTAATCTGACTTATGGAAGACTTAAGGATACAATCAATTCAGTACATAGCTGATAAAGAACCTACATATAACAGGCTAATAAATCAACATATTGAAAGTTGTAAGATAAGCATGCAAATAATAAATGAAAAATTAGATATTATAGCTATGATACAAACAATGTTAGAAGAAAGAGATGAAAAAATTAGGAGACTAGAGGAAGAAAAACTTTTACTAAAGCGAGAAAAATTTATTAAAGAAACTAATTTAGAAATCGAAATAAAAGACTTAAAAGAAGTATTAACTGAACAATATAAATTAATAGACGATTTAAGACAAAAAATTAAAAAATGAATTGGATAGATCCAAATGCAATAACTAGAAATAATAGAAAACTAAAGCAATTAATAAAAAATCAGGAAAAATTAGAAAGAGATCTAGAAAAATTACTAGAAAGAAAAAATAAAATAATATGGACAAGAGAGAATAACGAAGAAATTATGAGAATTTACCAACAACTTGGAAATATGATAATAACATTTCGAAATGATAAACTAAGAATACAAGGACTTAAAAGAATAATTTTAACAAATAATATAACTGGATAAAATATAGATGGATAAAATGTCATTAGAAGAAATAAGTGAAAAACAAGATATGTATTATCAAATGGATGAATACGAAGGAGGAACATCACAAACTCTAAGTTTTAAACCAGATATATATAATCAAATTCAAAGTGAAACAGAAGAGTTAACAATAAAAAAGATATTCAAGACATCATATTTTGAAAGAAATAAGGAAGTTAGGTATATAGCCCAAAAACATGAGAATATAATAGATATAGATACAATAAATGGAAAAACAAGAATAAATTTAATAACGGATGGATTAATAAAAAGAGAATTATCCAAATTAAAACAAAAGGAAGCAAATAAACTAAAAAATATATATTTTGGAGCAATAGAATTTACAATAAAAGCATATTTTCAGAAAAATATCGATACCCCTATACAGATATATGTATTGGATGATAGAATAATAGGAAATATACAAGATTCATTAATAGCAGTAATAAAAGGAAACTTGATATATCAGAAATTAAAATTTATAATACAACCCGATTTCAGTATATCCCTAAGGGATGAAAATAAAGAAAGATCTTTAACATTATACTATAAGTTAGATGGAATAAAAATGCAAAAAGGAAGTAAAGTTATTAGTATAGAAACCAAAATGGTTTATGCTATGACTGGAAACCATCATGTGAAGAAACAAACGGAATTAGGAATAATAGTACCAAAGTTATATAATGATATATTAGAAAAAATTGAGCATAAAGAAGAATCTCAAATAACAATCCCAGAAGAAATTACAATAGATTTTAGTAATAGACAAATGATTCCAAGACAGAGAATTAAACCAATATTAGAAGGATCTAGATTAAGTTTTAGAAAAGAACAAAATCCTATAAGATTAATTAGATCAATGAGTATGACGAGTAGAAAGATAGATTTAATAAAAATAGATACTGATAGTTTGAAAATAAAAATAATAATATTTGACGAAACAATAACAAGAGACTGTATAGCAGAAATTAATACAGGAGCTACCAAAAGTTTTATTCATATAAGCAAGGTAAATGAAGAAAATTGTAAGTGGATAGAACCTCAGACTTACAGATATGCAGAAAATGATAGAGAAATATTTATTACTAAATGTACTAATTTAAAGTTTAAGATATTAGACTTGGAATATAATATAAATATAGGAGTAATAGAATATGATAGTTCGAGTGAATTATTATTAGGAAGCGACTTCTTAAAAATGATAAATTATAAAATTAATAATAATGGAATAAAAATAGTAGATCAAGGAAAAGAAAGATTTATAGAAAAACTATGAATATACAAGAAAAATTAAGGAATAAGAAAGAAAAGTTAAAGAAGATACAGAGTATGTTAGAAAGCGAAATAGATTCACAAATAAAATATTTAGAATATAAGGAAAGACAAACAAAGTTAGAAAATGATATTAAGAAATTAGTAGAACAGAGTAAAAATACTAGTAAATATTGGATAGATGTTGGAAATGGTTGGAAGAAGCGAATCAACAAATAATAAGATGTCAGACTCAGAATTTATAAAAAATTTATGGGAAGAAATAATAGTTAAGGAAAAACTAAATGCAATAATGAGATTGGTAGAAAAACAAGATAATCAAGAAAATTTGAGACAAATAATAAGAGAAGAGTTAACAAGCTTATGGAATAATTCTGAAATACCTACTTTAAAAATGATACTAGACAAGTTAATAAAATTAGAAGAAGGAAAACAAAAAATTATACCAGAAAAAGAAATTACAAATAAGCCAGAATTAAAAGCCATAAATGCATGGAGAAGAGTTAATGAGCCAATGATGATAGATATAAGTAAAATGAAACCTAATATATCTGAACCAATAGGAAAGGTATTAGACAATTTGGGACAACTTAGTAAAAAAGGAAAGTTCTAATGGAAACTAAAGAACAAAAAGAATATAACGTGATAACATTTTTAAAGAATCATGGAAAAGAAATTTTAGAAAGAGAAAAATATAAGTATGAACCATTAAAAAAGGAAACAAATTGTGAAAGCAAAACTGAGTTTAAGATTGATACAACTGTGATAGAATATTTAAAGTCAAAATTAGAACAACAAAAGGAAGAAGTAGAAGAAATAAGAACGGAGAATAAAAAATTACGATTAAATACTAATGAAGAATGGTTAGAAAAATATAAAAAATATAAAAATAAATATAAAGAAACTAAAAAGGAACTAAAAGATGTAAAAAGAGATTTAAGACAAACGAAAAAGGAATTAAATGAAAAAACAGAAGAAAATAAAAAAGAAATAGAAATATTGAAAAAACAATTAAATAAGTTAAAAGGGAAAAAGAATACAAGTGAAGTTTCTAGTACTGTGTCTACAAATAATAAAACAAGTACTAGTGAATCGGAACAAGATAATTTAGGAAAAACAGTGAATATAATAGAAGAATATAACAGTAATTATGAAGAAAATTCTGAAATAGAAATAGAAAATAAAAATATAATAGAAGCTTTAGAAAGAATGAAAAATGTAAATGCAGTAATAAAACAAGAATCAAATAGTGACCAAGAAGATAAAGAAAATTATACTGATATAGAAACTGAAGAAATAAAAAATGAGGAGATGGATAACTACCCAGAAGAAGAAGTAACCGACCATAATATGGAAGTTATAACAAGATATAGGAACACGATACCAAAACACATACCAATAGGACAACATAATGAATTTAAAGAATTTATAGGATCAATGTCACAAGGCGTAAACTTAAATGGATACTTTTTAGACTTAGATAATGTATATGAAGAACAAGAAATTAGTAGGAGAATAACTGATTGGAATTTAGGAATGTATATAGCATTAATGAACTCCACTCATACAGATGAGTTAGAATATACTTATAACTTGATCTCAAAAACGTTAATTGGAAAGGTAGCATATTGGATAGAATCTATAGAATATCAGTTAAAAACTGAAGTACTAAGGTATGCAACGGATTGGAAATCAATGTTACAAATATTTGATATGATATTAAAAAGAGAATTTTTAGGAGAACCTTGGATAGTAGCTAGAGACCAAGTTCTAATAGAAAGAAAAATAGAAATAATAATGAATCTAAATAATATGAAATGCTGTAAAATTAATAGGTTACCAGAATATACTATAAGTTTCACTAAATTCTTTTATGAAGCTAGATTCTTACCCGAAGAAGGACATATATACCAACAATTATATTATGATCATTTACCAGAACCTTATAATACTGAAATAACTAAGGAATATAATAAGTTAGAACCTCGTGAGAACACTCTCGGTGAAAGAATAAGAGTACTAAGAGGATATCTAATGAGAAAATGTGAAGAATATAGGGTACAACAGAAGGTTAAAAAGGATAAAAAACTAGGATTAAGAGAAATATGTGGATTCACTGAAAGAAGATTAGTATTCGGATGTGAAGATAAAAAACCCTATAGGAACTATAAGAAGAGGTATAATAAGAAAAAATCATATGATAAGTACAGAAGCAAACAAAATAGAAATAATTATCCTTATAAATACAACAAATATAAGAGAAAAAGATTTAGGAAATTTAGAAATACACCAGAAAATAGGAGAAGATATAAAAATAAGAGAAAGTTTAGAAGAAAACCTTTTAAAAAGAAAGATATAAGTGAATGTAAATGTTGGAATTGTAATGAAAAAGGACATTATGCTAATAAATGTCCTAAACTGAAAGAAAAGAAAGTAAAATATATAAATACATCACAATTCATAATGGAAATAGAACAAATTAAAGAAGATGACAATAGATGGTATGAATATGAAGAGTTTTATATTAGTGAAACTGATAATGAAATAAACTTTATAAATTATGAATCATCTAGTGAAAGCAATTGGGAGGAATGGTAGCAATATACATAGAAGCAGATGTAGAATATAAAAAATATAAATTCCTAAAACAAAAAATATTTATAGACAGTGGAGCAGATCTATGTCTAGTAAAAAAAGAAGTTTTAGCTTCGTATAGATGGGAAAAATCTAATACACATAGAACTAGGGTATCAGGATTTAATGAACAAAAGAAGGAATTAGATGTAATAGCAAAAAACATGAGAATAAAGCTAAATAAAACATTATTCAGTTTACCTATTGTATATCAGAATAAGATGAAGCAATCTATATTATTAGGAAATAACTTTTTAGATTATTTTAAAACACATATAGTAACTTCAAATTCCCTATCATTACAAACTCCGTGTAATAAGTGGATAGTATTAAAAAGAATTATGCCAATAAGTACTATAAATACTATAAACAATTTAAGAATAGAAAGAAATAATAATCTACAAGAATTAACCAAAAAATATAATAATTTATTAAAATCTAACTTCGGAGAAAATCCTATGAGTTTATGGGATAAGGAAAAAATATATGCTGAAATAAAATTATTAAACCCTAATGATATAATAAGATCTAAACCTATAAGGTATAGCCCTTCAGACCAAAAAGAATTTGATAATCAAATCAATGAATTATTAAAACTAAAATTAATACAAGAAAGTAAAAGTCCACATAGTAGCCCGGCTTTCCTTGTAAGAAAACATAATGAACAAAAAAGGGGAAAAGCCCGTATGGTAATAGACTATAGAGAATTAAATAAGAAAACTATATTTGATGGATATTTCTTACCATACAAAAGAAATCTTATAAATAGACTAGGAAATAAGAAATGGTTTAGTAAATTCGATTGTAAAAGTGGATTTTGGCAAATAAAATTAACCAAAGAATCAAGGTCTTTAACAGCCTTTAGTGCTCCGCAAGGACATTATGAATGGATAGTATTACCCTTTGGATTAAAAAATGCGCCACAAATATTTCAACGAAGAATGGACCAAATCTTTAGAAAATTAAAAGATTTTTGTATAGTATATGTAGACGATATATTAATATATAGTGAAACTTTAGAAGAGCATATAAAACATTTAGAGCAATTTATAAAAACAATAGACCAGCATGGAATATTACTTTCTGAAAAGAAATCTGAAATATTTAAGAATAAGATAGAATATTTAGGATACAAAATAGATAAAGAAGGTATACAATTACAAGACCATATAGTAACAAAGATTGTAAATTTTAAGGACAAATTAGAAAATAAAAAAGAGGTACAACAATTTTTAGGAATAATAAATTATGCCTCAGATCATATTAAAGACTTACCTAAATTAAGAAAACCATTACAGGAACTAACAAAAAATAAACCTTTTGGATGGACAAAAGAACATGAAAACTGTATAAAAATTCTTAAGGAAAAGGTGAAAGATTTACCAAAACATAGAATACCCATAGAAACAGATCATTTAGAATTATATACTGATGCTAGTGATATAGGATGGGGAGCAGTCCTAATAGCATATGAGAAGGATGACATAGATAAAGAAAATACACATATATGTGGATATGCAGGAGGAACTTGGAAACCTAATGAATCAAACTACCACATAAATGAAAAAGAACTATTAGCTGTAAAATATGGGATTAAAAAGTTTCATTATCATTTGTTACCTGTTAAATTTGTAGTAAGAACAGATAATACTCAAGTGAAAGCTTTTATTACTAATAAAATAGAATTATTACCAGAATTAAATAAAAGAAGAAAATGGCAATCTTTTTTCTGTTGTTATGATTTTGTAATAAAAAATATATCAGGAACAAAAAATGTGTTAGCTGACTATCTTAGCAGAGAAAATAAACAATGAAAATAGAATATACAAGAAGACAAGCTCAACCATGGAAAATCGAATCAGGATCTTTAATAATATGGACTACTACTTCAGAAGCTGTAGAATTTATAAAAAATTTTGCTCTCGAAGGATTAGATGAAAATAACACAGAAAAACTAGAAGAAGCATATAAAGGATTTCTAGAAATAGAAAAACACATTGGTTATTATTTCGCTCCTAACAGAAGGAATATTGATGAATTATTAATATCAATTATCAGAAAATTAAATACCATTGAATGTCATGCATTTTGTTTTTGTAAAGGGAAAATTTAATTGTTTGTTGTTCTTAGCAGGATAACAAAAGATGGAAAATTTTGAGAAATATATCACTGATGTTACATCTCATATATCAACCAATAATGAAAAAATCACCAAACTCCAAAAGGAGATAGAAACCCTGGTTCAGGAGAACCAACATTTTCTGAAACAAATTATGGAAGCTGTAAAAGACAAAACAACTCTACAAGCTTCAGTTGCAATCCCTACAATAAAACCTATGACATTTTCATCAAAGCTTGTAACCATGCCATCACCTTCAACCAGCATATCAACTACTCTGTCAAATTTATCAATGAGTGATAAGCTGAAATACTCACCTGACACAGTAAAAACATACGAGCAAATGATGAAATATTATGATTATAAATCTAACCCTGATATTTGCAGACTGACAAAATCTACAAAATATCCCAGATACATTTGTTGTGAAAATGCAAAACCTGACATAGTATATAACCTGTTTATACATGGTTTTGTTGACAAGATCTTAACAAATGAAACCATGTATTGTATATCAAAGCTACCAAGTATAATTGTCAAATCCGTGGAAGCTATGATACGGGAAATGGGAGCAGGCTCATACGGAATACAAGTTTTTGATGCATCAACCGATCTAGTTGGAAAACCCATAATAATATGTCAACTATTTAAACTGGGAAGGAATATGACAGATATTGTGGGAGAAACCAAAAGCTTGAAATTACCAAATCCTTGTGATATCAACAAATTCCAGGAATGGTTATGTGAAAAACGAGCTATTGGACTAGCTACCCTCAGGTCCAAAATACAAGATATACTACGAGCTCGGAAAGCTATAATCATTTCTGAAAGCCATGGTGGAGGTTTCACCGAAAGTATAATAACTTTATATTATGATAATATTATACAAAATTCAGGTACTAATGCATTAGAAATGATGCTTGATAAAATAGAAAACCTGAAATATAATCATGCAAAACATACTACTGAATATTATCAAAGGATAACAGGTCCTCGAAAAAGACCTATTATCAGTCTAAGAAATGATGACAAAGGGATGAATTCTGATCCCTTTGCATAATACAAAAATGGTGTAATACACCAGAATATTGCAAATTGAATGGTGAAAACCAAAAAGTTATATTACCAGGAGATTCCAAAAATATCATGGCAGACAAAGATAAAGAAAGAAGAAAAGAAAAAGCAGATTCCCTGGAAAAAGACGACAAATCCTGCAAGATATCATGGCAGACACAAAAGATAAAGATGAAGAAAATATGAAGAGATGACAAAAGAAGAAATGGCAGACAAAGAAAAGAAAAGATTCCTGAATTATTAGTAATTATGTAAAAGAAACCGGTTATCCCGGTAATCTGTAACCATATAGAAAGACTACTATAAATAAATCTATACATGAAATGGAAAGGATATCTGAAAATTTCTGAAGTTCAATTCTCTCTCTCTCAATATGTCTGGCTAAAACTTCTTCAATCTCTATAAACTCTGCTAGGAATATATCATAATAATAGAAATAGATTATTTTATATGTATTGTATACAATCAGAATTGGTTCAGAAAAATAATATCTTGACGAATAGCGATATGGAAGAGACCGTGTGAGGACTCCTGCATCCAGCCAAAGAATATCCAAGAAGCTTGGAGAGCGTTGTGGATAACAGGGCAAGGGTGAGTTGAGACTTCCGGTGACCAGAAAGCTATTGTAAGAGGTAAAAATTCTGATTCAAATCTGATTGTATGTGATAACATTATAAAATAATGTTTTCTAAGATTATGATGTATAATTAGTATGAGGTTATAGAGATGATTTCATTTAAAATAATGAATTTGTTTTTGTCTATTGCTGATTACATGCAAAAAATAACCATATTAATTAATATGAAACCTACCCTCGCCTTCCCTCTTTAGGGTTGTGTAGATCTTTAAACATATATAAACACCCAGAAATTGTTTGGTTTAAACACCCATCTTTAAACATATACTATTTTGCTACAGAGACCGTGTGAGGACTCCTGCATCCAGCCAAAGAATATCCAAGAAGCTTGGAGAGCGTTGTGGATAACAGGGCAAGGGTGAGTTGAGACTTCCGGTGACCAGAAAGCTATTGTAAGAGGTAAAAATTCTGATTCAAATCTGATTGTATGTGATAACATTATAAAATAATGTTTTCTAAGATTATGATGTATAATTAGTATGAGGTTATAGAGATGATTTCATTTAAAATAATGAATTTGTTTTTGTCTATTGCTGATTACATGCAAAAAATAACCATATTAATTAATATGAAACCTACCCTCGCCTTCCCTCTTTAGGGTTGTGTAGATCTTTAAACATATATAAACACCCAGAAATTGTTTGGTTTAAACACCCATCTTTAAACATATATAAACACCCAGAAATTGGTATCAGAGCTAGTAATAGGCGGGAGATGAACAGTAAAAACACTGTAGCAAAATAGTAAAAACACTGTAGCAAAAAAGTAGCTGTGAATAGTACACTGTGAATAGTAACCGACAGTGAATAGTAACTAATGAATAGTAAAAAGGAAATAAAATTTGATAATTAAATGAGACCTCCGACAAGAATAAATAGAGAAAGGAATAAAAGATATAAATCTAAAATAATAGCAACTCTATTAATTTTATTTATGGTAGAAAACAAAGCAACACAACAGATGTGTAAGAAAATTTTATACAGACAATTAATCTGACTTATGGAAGACTTAAGGATACAATCAATTCAGTACATAGCTGATAAAGAACCTACATATAACAGGCTAATAAATCAACATATTGAAAGTTGTAAGATAAGCATGCAAATAATAAATGAAAAATTAGATATTATAGCTATGATACAAACAATGTTAGAAGAAAGAGATGAAAAAATTAGGAGACTAGAGGAAGAAAAACTTTTACTAAAGCGAGAAAAATTTATTAAAGAAACTAATTTAGAAATCGAAATAAAAGACTTAAAAGAAGTATTAACTGAACAATATAAATTAATAGACGATTTAAGACAAAAAATTAAAAAATGAATTGGATAGATCCAAATGCAATAACTAGAAATAATAGAAAACTAAAGCAATTAATAAAAAATCAGGAAAAATTAGAAAGAGATCTAGAAAAATTACTAGAAAGAAAAAATAAAATAATATGGACAAGAGAGAATAACGAAGAAATTATGAGAATTTACCAACAACTTGGAAATATGATAATAACATTTCGAAATGATAAACTAAGAATACAAGGACTTAAAAGAATAATTTTAACAAATAATATAACTGGATAAAATATAGATGGATAAAATGTCATTAGAAGAAATAAGTGAAAAACAAGATATGTATTATCAAATGGATGAATACGAAGGAGGAACATCACAAACTCTAAGTTTTAAACCAGATATATATAATCAAATTCAAAGTGAAACAGAAGAGTTAACAATAAAAAAGATATTCAAGACATCATATTTTGAAAGAAATAAGGAAGTTAGGTATATAGCCCAAAAACATGAGAATATAATAGATATAGATACAATAAATGGAAAAACAAGAATAAATTTAATAACGGATGGATTAATAAAAAGAGAATTATCCAAATTAAAACAAAAGGAAGCAAATAAACTAAAAAATATATATTTTGGAGCAATAGAATTTACAATAAAAGCATATTTTCAGAAAAATATCGATACCCCTATACAGATATATGTATTGGATGATAGAATAATAGGAAATATACAAGATTCATTAATAGCAGTAATAAAAGGAAACTTGATATATCAGAAATTAAAATTTATAATACAACCCGATTTCAGTATATCCCTAAGGGATGAAAATAAAGAAAGATCTTTAACATTATACTATAAGTTAGATGGAATAAAAATGCAAAAAGGAAGTAAAGTTATTAGTATAGAAACCAAAATGGTTTATGCTATGACTGGAAACCATCATGTGAAGAAACAAACGGAATTAGGAATAATAGTACCAAAGTTATATAATGATATATTAGAAAAAATTGAGCATAAAGAAGAATCTCAAATAACAATCCCAGAAGAAATTACAATAGATTTTAGTAATAGACAAATGATTCCAAGACAGAGAATTAAACCAATATTAGAAGGATCTAGATTAAGTTTTAGAAAAGAACAAAATCCTATAAGATTAATTAGATCAATGAGTATGACGAGTAGAAAGATAGATTTAATAAAAATAGATACTGATAGTTTGAAAATAAAAATAATAATATTTGACGAAACAATAACAAGAGACTGTATAGCAGAAATTAATACAGGAGCTACCAAAAGTTTTATTCATATAAGCAAGGTAAATGAAGAAAATTGTAAGTGGATAGAACCTCAGACTTACAGATATGCAGAAAATGATAGAGAAATATTTATTACTAAATGTACTAATTTAAAGTTTAAGATATTAGACTTGGAATATAATATAAATATAGGAGTAATAGAATATGATAGTTCGAGTGAATTATTATTAGGAAGCGACTTCTTAAAAATGATAAATTATAAAATTAATAATAATGGAATAAAAATAGTAGATCAAGGAAAAGAAAGATTTATAGAAAAACTATGAATATACAAGAAAAATTAAGGAATAAGAAAGAAAAGTTAAAGAAGATACAGAGTATGTTAGAAAGCGAAATAGATTCACAAATAAAATATTTAGAATATAAGGAAAGACAAACAAAGTTAGAAAATGATATTAAGAAATTAGTAGAACAGAGTAAAAATACTAGTAAATATTGGATAGATGTTGGAAATGGTTGGAAGAAGCGAATCAACAAATAATAAGATGTCAGACTCAGAATTTATAAAAAATTTATGGGAAGAAATAATAGTTAAGGAAAAACTAAATGCAATAATGAGATTGGTAGAAAAACAAGATAATTAAGAAAATTTGAGACAAATAATAAGAGAAGAGTTAACAAGCTTATGGAATAATTCTGAAATACCTACTTTAAAAATGATACTAGACAAGTTAATAAAATTAGAAGAAGGAAAACAAAAAATTATACCAGAAAAAGAAATTACAAATAAGCCAGAATTAAAAGCCATAAATGCATGGAGAAGAGTTAATGAGCCAATGATGATAGATATAAGTAAAATGAAACCTAATATATCTGAACCAATAGGAAAGGTATTAGACAATTTGGGACAACTTAGTAAAAAAGGAAAGTTCTAATGGAAACTAAAGAACAAAAAGAATATAACGTGATAACATTTTTAAAGAATCATGGAAAAGAAATTTTAGAAAGAGAAAAATATAAGTATGAACCATTAAAAAAGGAAACAAATTGTGAAAGCAAAACTGAGTTTAAGATTGATACAACTGTGATAGAATATTTAAAGTCAAAATTAGAACAACAAAAGGAAGAAGTAGAAGAAATAAGAACGGAGAATAAAAAATTACGATTAAATACTAATGAAGAATGGTTAGAAAAATATAAAAAATATAAAAATAAATATAAAGAAACTAAAAAGGAACTAAAAGATGTAAAAAGAGATTTAAGACAAACGAAAAAGGAATTAAATGAAAAAACAGAAGAAAATAAAAAAGAAATAGAAATATTGAAAAAACAATTAAATAAGTTAAAAGGGAAAAAGAATACAAGTGAAGTTTCTAGTACTGTGTCTACAAATAATAAAACAAGTACTAGTGAATCGGAACAAGATAATTTAGGAAAAACAGTGAATATAATAGAAGAATATAACAGTAATTATGAAGAAAATTCTGAAATAGAAATAGAAAATAAAAATATAATAGAAGCTTTAGAAAGAATGAAAAATGTAAATGCAGTAATAAAACAAGAATCAAATAGTGACCAAGAAGATAAAGAAAATTATACTGATATAGAAACTGAAGAAATAAAAAATGAGGAGATGGATAACTACCCAGAAGAAGAAGTAACCGACCATAATATGGAAGTTATAACAAGATATAGGAACACGATACCAAAACACATACCAATAGGACAACATAATGAATTTAAAGAATTTATAGGATCAATGTCACAAGGCGTAAACTTAAATGGATACTTTTTAGACTTAGATAATGTATATGAAGAACAAGAAATTAGTAGGAGAATAACTGATTGGAATTTAGGAATGTATATAGCATTAATGAACTCCACTCATACAGATGAGTTAGAATATACTTATAACTTGATCTCAAAAACGTTAATTGGAAAGGTAGCATATTGGATAGAATCTATAGAATATCAGTTAAAAACTGAAGTACTAAGGTATGCAACGGATTGGAAATCAATGTTACAAATATTTGATATGATATTAAAAAGAGAATTTTTAGGAGAACCTTGGATAGTAGCTAGAGACCAAGTTCTAATAGAAAGAAAAATAGAAATAATAATGAATCTAAATAATATGAAATGCTGTAAAATTAATAGGTTACCAGAATATACTATAAGTTTCACTAAATTCTTTTATGAAGCTAGATTCTTACCCGAAGAAGGACATATATACCAACAATTATATTATGATCATTTACCAGAACCTTATAATACTGAAATAACTAAGGAATATAATAAGTTAGAACCTCGTGAGAACACTCTCGGTGAAAGAATAAGAGTACTAAGAGGATATCTAATGAGAAAATGTGAAGAATATAGGGTACAACAGAAGGTTAAAAAGGATAAAAAACTAGGATTAAGAGAAATATGTGGATTCACTGAAAGAAGATTAGTATTCGGATGTGAAGATAAAAAACCCTATAGGAACTATAAGAAGAGGTATAATAAGAAAAAATCATATGATAAGTACAGAAGCAAACAAAATAGAAATAATTATCCTTATAAATACAACAAATATAAGAGAAAAAGATTTAGGAAATTTAGAAATACACCAGAAAATAGGAGAAGATATAAAAATAAGAGAAAGTTTAGAAGAAAACCTTTTAAAAAGAAAGATATAAGTGAATGTAAATGTTGGAATTGTAATGAAAAAGGACATTATGCTAATAAATGTCCTAAACTGAAAGAAAAGAAAGTAAAATATATAAATACATCACAATTCATAATGGAAATAGAACAAATTAAAGAAGATGACAATAGATGGTATGAATATGAAGAGTTTTATATTAGTGAAACTGATAATGAAATAAACTTTATAAATTATGAATCATCTAGTGAAAGCAATTGGGAGGAATGGTAGCAATATACATAGAAGCAGATGTAGAATATAAAAATATAATAGAAGCTTTAGAAAGAATGAAACACACTGTAGCAAAATAGTAAAAACACTGTAGCAAAAAAGTAGCTGTGAATAGTACACTGTGAATAGTAACCGACAGTGAATAGTAACTAATGAATAGTAAAAAGGAAATAAAATTTGATAATTAAATGAGACCTCCGACAAGAATAAATAGAGAAAGGAATAAAAGATATAAATCTAAAATAATAGCAACTCTATTAATTTTATTTATGGTAGAAAACAAAGCAACACAACAGATGTGTAAGAAAATTTTATACAGACAATTAATCTGACTTATGGAAGACTTAAGGATACAATCAATTCAGTACATAGCTGATAAAGAACCTACATATAACAGGCTAATAAATCAACATATTGAAAGTTGTAAGATAAGCATGCAAATAATAAATGAAAAATTAGATATAATAGATATAGATACAATAAATGGAAAAACAAGAATAAATTTAATAACGGATGGATTAATAAAAAGAGAATTATCCAAATTAAAACAAAAGGAAGCAAATAAACTAAAAAATATATATTTTGGAGCAATAGAATTTACAATAAAAGCATATTTTCAGAAAAATATCGATACCCCTATACAGATATATGTATTGGATGATAGAATAATAGGAAATATACAAGATTCATTAATAGCAGTAATAAAAGGAAACTTGATATATCAGAAATTAAAATTTATAATACAACCCGATTTCAGTATATCCCTAAGGGATGAAAATAAAGAAAGATCTTTAACATTATACTATAAGTTAGATGGAATAAAAATGCAAAAAGGAAGTAAAGTTATTAGTATAGAAACCAAAATGGTTTATGCTATGACTGGAAACCATCATGTGAAGAAACAAACGGAATTAGGAATAATAGTACCAAAGTTATATAATGATATATTAGAAAAAATTGAGCATAAAGAAGAATCTCAAATAACAATCCCAGAAGAAATTACAATAGATTTTAGTAATAGACAAATGATTCCAAGACAGAGAATTAAACCAATATTAGAAGGATCTAGATTAAGTTTTAGAAAAGAACAAAATCCTATAAGATTAATTAGATCAATGAGTATGACGAGTAGAAAGATAGATTTAATAAAAATAGATACTGATAGTTTGAAAATAAAAATAATAATATTTGACGAAACAATAACAAGAGACTGTATAGCAGAAATTAATACAGGAGCTACCAAAAGTTTTATTCATATAAGCAAGGTAAATGAAGAAAATTGTAAGTGGATAGAACCTCAGACTTACAGATATGCAGAAAATGATAGAGAAATATTTATTACTAAATGTACTAATTTAAAGTTTAAGATATTAGACTTGGAATATAATATAAATATAGGAGTAATAGAATATGATAGTTCGAGTGAATTATTATTAGGAAGCGACTTCTTAAAAATGATAAATTATAAAATTAATAATAATGGAATAAAAATAGTAGATCAAGGAAAAGAAAGATTTATAGAAAAACTATGAATATACAAGAAAAATTAAGGAATAAGAAAGAAAAGTTAAAGAAGATACAGAGTATGTTAGAAAGCGAAATAGATTCACAAATAAAATATTTAGAATATAAGGAAAGACAAACAAAGTTAGAAAATGATATTAAGAAATTAGTAGAACAGAGTAAAAATACTAGTAAATATTGGATAGATGTTGGAAATGGTTGGAAGAAGCGAATCAACAAATAATAAGATGTCAGACTCAGAATTTATAAAAAATTTATGGGAAGAAATAATAGTTAAGGAAAAACTAAATGCAATAATGAGATTGGTAGAAAAACAAGATAATCAAGAAAATTTGAGACAAATAATAAGAGAAGAGTTAACAAGCTTATGGAATAATTCTGAAATACCTACTTTAAAAATGATACTAGACAAGTTAATAAAATTAGAAGAAGGAAAACAAAAAATTATACCAGAAAAAGAAATTACAAATAAGCCAGAATTAAAAGCCATAAATGCATGGAGAAGAGTTAATGAGCCAATGATGATAGATATAAGTAAAATGAAACCTAATATATCTGAACCAATAGGAAAGGTATTAGACAATTTGGGACAACTTAGTAAAAAAGGAAAGTTCTAATGGAAACTAAAGAACAAAAAGAATATAACGTGATAACATTTTTAAAGAATCATGGAAAAGAAATTTTAGAAAGAGAAAAATATAAGTATGAACCATTAAAAAAGGAAACAAATTGTGAAAGCAAAACTGAGTTTAAGATTGATACAACTGTGATAGAATATTTAAAGTCAAAATTAGAACAACAAAAGGAAGAAGTAGAAGAAATAAGAACGGAGAATAAAAAATTACGATTAAATACTAATGAAGAATGGTTAGAAAAATATAAAAAATATAAAAATAAATATAAAGAAACTAAAAAGGAACTAAAAGATGTAAAAAGAGATTTAAGACAAACGAAAAAGGACTTAAATGAAAAAACAGAAGAAAATAAAAAAGAAATAGAAATATTGAAAAAACAATTAAATAAGTTAAAAGGGAAAAAGAATACAAGTGAAGTTTCTAGTACTGTGTCTACAAATAATAAAACAAGTACTAGTGAATCGGAACAAGATAATTTAGGAAAAACAGTGAATATAATAGAAGAATATAACAGTAATTATGAAGAAAATTCTGAAATAGAAATAGAAAATAAAAATATAATAGAAGCTTTAGAAAGAATGAAAAATGTAAATGCAGTAATAAAACAAGAATCAAATAGTGACCAAGAAGATAAAGAAAATTATACTGATATAGAAACTGAAGAAATAAAAAATGAGGAGATGGATAACTACCCAGAAGAAGAAGTAACCGACCATAATATGGAAGTTATAACAAGATATAGGAACACGATACCAAAACACATACCAATAGGACAACATAATGAATTTAAAGAATTTATAGGATCAATGTCACAAGGCGTAAACTTAAATGGATACTTTTTAGACTTAGATAATGTATATGAAGAACAAGAAATTAGTAGGAGAATAACTGATTGGAATTTAGGAATGTATATAGCATTAATGAACTCCACTCATACAGATGAGTTAGAATATACTTATAACTTGATCTCAAAAACGTTAATTGGAAAGGTAGCATATTGGATAGAATCTATAGAATATCAGTTAAAAACTGAAGTACTAAGGTATGCAACGGATTGGAAATCAATGTTACAAATATTTGATATGATATTAAAAAGAGAATTTTTAGGAGAACCTTGGATAGTAGCTAGAGACCAAGTTCTAATAGAAAGAAAAATAGAAATAATAATGAATCTAAATAATATGAAATGCTGTAAAATTAATAGGTTACCAGAATATACTATAAGTTTCACTAAATTCTTTTATGAAGCTAGATTCTTACCCGAAGAAGGACATATATACCAACAATTATATTATGATCATTTACCAGAACCTTATAATACTGAAATAACTAAGGAATATAATAAGTTAGAACCTCGTGAGAACACTCTCGGTGAAAGAATAAGAGTACTAAGAGGATATCTAATGAGAAAATGTGAAGAATATAGGGTACAACAGAAGGTTAAAAAGGATAAAAAACTAGGATTAAGAGAAATATGTGGATTCACTGAAAGAAGATTAGTATTCGGATGTGAAGATAAAAAACCCTATAGGAACTATAAGAAGAGGTATAATAAGAAAAAATCATATGATAAGTACAGAAGCAAACAAAATAGAAATAATTATCCTTATAAATACAACAAATATAAGAGAAAAAGATTTAGGAAATTTAGAAATACACCAGAAAATAGGAGAAGATATAAAAATAAGAGAAAGTTTAGAAGAAAACCTTTTAAAAAGAAAGATATAAGTGAATGTAAATGTTGGAATTGTAATGAAAAAGGACATTATGCTAATAAATGTCCTAAACTGAAAGAAAAGAAAGTAAAATATATAAATACATCACAATTCATAATGGAAATAGAACAAATTAAAGAAGATGACAATAGATGGTATGAATATGAAGAGTTTTATATTAGTGAAACTGATAATGAAATAAACTTTATAAATTATGAATCATCTAGTGAAAGCAATTGGGAGGAATGGTAGCAATATACATAGAAGCAGATGTAGAATATAAAAAATATAAATTCCTAAAACAAAAAATATTTATAGACAGTGGAGCAGATCTATGTCTAGTAAAAAAAGAAGTTTTAGCTTCGTATAGATGGGAAAAATCTAATACACATAGAACTAGGGTATCAGGATTTAATGAACAAAAGAAGGAATTAGATGTAATAGCAAAAAACATGAGAATAAAGCTAAATAAAACATTATTCAGTTTACCTATTGTATATCAGAATAAGATGAAGCAATCTATATTATTAGGAAATAACTTTTTAGATTATTTTAAAACACATATAGTAACTTCAAATTCCCTATCATTACAAACTCCGTGTAATAAGTGGATAGTATTAAAAAGAATTATGCCAATAAGTACTATAAATACTATAAACAATTTAAGAATAGAAAGAAATAATAATCTACAAGAATTAACCAAAAAATATAATAATTTATTAAAATCTAACTTCGGAGAAAATCCTATGAGTTTATGGGATAAGGAAAAAATATATGCTGAAATAAAATTATTAAACCCTAATGATATAATAAGATCTAAACCTATAAGGTATAGCCCTTCAGACCAAAAAGAATTTGATAATCAAATCAATGAATTATTAAAACTAAAATTAATACAAGAAAGTAAAAGTCCACATAGTAGCCCGGCTTTCCTTGTAAGAAAACATAATGAACAAAAAAGGGGAAAAGCCCGTATGGTAATAGACTATAGAGAATTAAATAAGAAAACTATATTTGATGGATATTTCTTACCATACAAAAGAAATCTTATAAATAGACTAGGAAATAAGAAATGGTTTAGTAAATTCGATTGTAAAAGTGGATTTTGGCAAATAAAATTAACCAAAGAATCAAGGTCTTTAACAGCCTTTAGTGCTCCGCAAGGACATTATGAATGGATAGTATTACCCTTTGGATTAAAAAATGCGCCACAAATATTTCAACGAAGAATGGACCAAATCTTTAGAAAATTAAAAGATTTTTGTATAGTATATGTAGACGATATATTAATATATAGTGAAACTTTAGAAGAGCATATAAAACATTTAGAGCAATTTATAAAAACAATAGACCAGCATGGAATATTACTTTCTGAAAAGAAATCTGAAATATTTAAGAATAAGATAGAATATTTAGGATACAAAATAGATAAAGAAGGTATACAATTACAAGACCATATAGTAACAAAGATTGTAAATTTTAAGGACAAATTAGAAAATAAAAAAGAGGTACAACAATTTTTAGGAATAATAAATTATGCCTCAGATCATATTAAAGACTTACCTAAATTAAGAAAACCATTACAGGAACTAACAAAAAATAAACCTTTTGGATGGACAAAAGAACATGAAAACTGTATAAAAATTCTTAAGGAAAAGGTGAAAGATTTACCAAAACATAGAATACCCATAGAAACAGATCATTTAGAATTATATACTGATGCTAGTGATATAGGATGGGGAGCAGTCCTAATAGCATATGAGAAGGATGACATAGATAAAGAAAATACACATATATGTGGATATGCAGGAGGAACTTGGAAACCTAATGAATCAAACTACCACATAAATGAAAAAGAACTATTAGCTGTAAAATATGGGATTAAAAAGTTTCATTATCATTTGTTACCTGTTAAATTTGTAGTAAGAACAGATAATACTCAAGTGAAAGCTTTTATTACTAATAAAATAGAATTATTACCAGAATTAAATAAAAGAAGAAAATGGCAATCTTTTTTCTGTTGTTATGATTTTGTAATAAAAAATATATCAGGAACAAAAAATGTGTTAGCTGACTATCTTAGCAGAGAAAATAAACAATGAAAATAGAATATACAAGAAGACAAGCTCAACCATGGAAAATCGAATCAGGATCTTTAATAATATGGACTACTACTTCAGAAGCTGTAGAATTTATAAAAAATTTTGCTCTCGAAGGATTAGATGAAAATAACACAGAAAAACTAGAAGAAGCATATAAAGGATTTCTAGAAATAGAAAAACACATTGGTTATTATTTCGCTCCTAACAGAAGGAATATTGATGAATTATTAATATCAATTATCAGAAAATTAAATACCATTGAATGTCATGCATTTTGTTTTTGTAAAGGGAAAATTTAATTGTTTGTTGTTCTTAGCAGGATAACAAAAGATGGAAAATTTTGAGAAATATATCACTGATGTTACATCTCATATATCAACCAATAATGAAAAAATCACCAAACTCCAAAAGGAGATAGAAACCCTGGTTCAGGAGAACCAACATTTTCTGAAACAAATTATGGAAGCTGTAAAAGACAAAACAACTCTACAAGCTTCAGTTGCAATCCCTACAATAAAACCTATGACATTTTCATCAAAGCTTGTAACCATGCCATCACCTTCAACCAGCATATCAACTACTCTGTCAAATTTATCAATGAGTGATAAGCTGAAATACTCACCTGACACAGTAAAAACATACGAGCAAATGATGAAATATTATGATTATAAATCTAACCCTGATATTTGCAGACTGACAAAATCTACAAAATATCCCAGATACATTTGTTGTGAAAATGCAAAACCTGACATAGTATATAACCTGTTTATACATGGTTTTGTTGACAAGATCTTAACAAATGAAACCATGTATTGTATATCAAAGCTACCAAGTATAATTGTCAAATCCGTGGAAGCTATGATACGGGAAATGGGAGCAGGCTCATACGGAATACAAGTTTTTGATGCATCAACCGATCTAGTTGGAAAACCCATAATAATATGTCAACTATTTAAACTGGGAAGGAATATGACAGATATTGTGGGAGAAACCAAAAGCTTGAAATTACCAAATCCTTGTGATATCAACAAATTCCAGGAATGGTTATGTGAAAAACGAGCTATTGGACTAGCTACCCTCAGGTCCAAAATACAAGATATACTACGAGCTCGGAAAGCTATAATCATTTCTGAAAGCCATGGTGGAGGTTTCACCGAAAGTATAATAACTTTATATTATGATAATATTATACAAAATTCAGGTACTAATGCATTAGAAATGATGCTTGATAAAATAGAAAACCTGAAATATAATCATGCAAAACATACTACTGAATATTATCAAAGGATAACAGGTCCTCGAAAAAGACCTATTATCAGTCTAAGAAATGATGACAAAGGGATGAATTCTGATCCCTTTGCATAATACAAAAATGGTGTAATACACCAGAATATTGCAAATTGAATGGTGAAAACCAAAAAGTTATATTACCAGGAGATTCCAAAAATATCATGGCAGACAAAGATAAAGAAAGAAGAAAAGAAAAAGCAGATTCCCTGGAAAAAGACGACAAATCCTGCAAGATATCATGGCAGACACAAAAGATAAAGATGAAGAAAATATGAAGAGATGACAAAAGAAGAAATGGCAGACAAAGAAAAGAAAAGATTCCTGAATTATTAGTAATTATGTAAAAGAAACCGGTTATCCCGGTAATCTGTAACCATATAGAAAGACTACTATAAATAAATCTATACATGAAATGGAAAGGATATCTGAAAATTTCTGAAGTTCAATTCTCTCTCTCTCAATATGTCTGGCTAAAACTTCTTCAATCTCTATAAACTCTGCTAGGAATATATCATAATAATAGAAATAGATTATTTTATATGTATTGTATACAATCAGAATTGGTTCAGAAAAATAATATCTTGACGAATAGCGATATGGAAGAGACCGTGTGAGGACTCCTGCATCCAGCCAAAGAATATCCAAGAAGCTTGGAGAGCGTTGTGGATAACAGGGCAAGGGTGAGTTGAGACTTCCGGTGACCAGAAAGCTATTGTAAGAGGTAAAAATTCTGATTCAAATCTGATTGTATGTGATAACATTATAAAATAATGTTTTCTAAGATTATGATGTATAATTAGTATGAGGTTATAGAGATGATTTCATTTAAAATAATGAATTTGTTTTTGTCTATTGCTGATTACATGCAAAAAATAACCATATTAATTAATATGAAACCTACCGGGTGTTTATATATGTTTAAAGATGGGTGTTTAAACCAAACAATTTCTGGGTGTTTATATATGTTTAAAGATCTACACAACCCTAAAGAGGGAAGGCGAGGGATTTTTTGCATGTAATCAGCAATAGACAAAAACAAATTCATTATTTTAAATGAAATCATCTCTATAACCTCATACTAATTATACATCATAATCTTAGAAAACATTATTTTATAATGTTATCACATACAATCAGATTTGAATCAGAATTTTTACCTCTTACAATAGCTTTCTGGTCACCGGAAGTCTCAACTCACCCTTGCCCTGTTATCCACAACGCTCTCCAAGCTTCTTGGATATTCTTTGGCTGGATGCAGGAGTCCTCACACGGTCTCTTCCATATCGCTATTCGTCAAGATATTATTTTTCTGAACCAATTCTGATTGTATACAATACATATAAAATAATCTATTTCTATTATTATGATATATTCCTAGCAGAGTTTATAGAGATTGAAGAAGTTTTAGCCAGACATATTGAGAGAGAGAGAATTGAACTTCAGAAATTTTCAGATATCCTTTCCATTTCATGTATAGATTTATTTATAGTAGTCTTTCTATATGGTTACAGATTACCGGGATAACCGGTTTCTTTTACATAATTACTAATAATTCAGGAATCTTTTCTTTTCTTTGTCTGCCATTTCTTCTTTTGTCATCTCTTCATATTTTCTTCATCTTTATCTTTTGTGTCTGCCATGATATCTTGCAGGATTTGTCGTCTTTTTCCAGGGAATCTGCTTTTTCTTTTCTTCTTTCTTTATCTTTGTCTGCCATGATATTTTTGGAATCTCCTGGTAATATAACTTTTTGGTTTTCACCATTCAATTTGCAATATTCTGGTGTATTACACCATTTTTGTATTATGCAAAGGGATCAGAATTCATCCCTTTGTCATCATTTCTTAGACTGATAATAGGTCTTTTTCGAGGACCTGTTATCCTTTGATAATATTCAGTAGTATGTTTTGCATGATTATATTTCAGGTTTTCTATTTTATCAAGCATCATTTCTAATGCATTAGTACCTGAATTTTGTATAATATTATCATAATATAAAGTTATTATACTTTCGGTGAAACCTCCACCATGGCTTTCAGAAATGATTATAGCTTTCCGAGCTCGTAGTATATCTTGTATTTTGGACCTGAGGGTAGCTAGTCCAATAGCTCGTTTTTCACATAACCATTCCTGGAATTTGTTGATATCACAAGGATTTGGTAATTTCAAGCTTTTGGTTTCTCCCACAATATCTGTCATATTCCTTCCCAGTTTAAATAGTTGACATATTATTATGGGTTTTCCAACTAGATCGGTTGATGCATCAAAAACTTGTATTCCGTATGAGCCTGCTCCCATTTCCCGTATCATAGCTTCCACGGATTTGACAATTATACTTGGTAGCTTTGATATACAATACATGGTTTCATTTGTTAAGATCTTGTCAACAAAACCATGTATAAACAGGTTATATACTATGTCAGGTTTTGCATTTTCACAACAAATGTATCTGGGATATTTTGTAGATTTTGTCAGTCTGCAAATATCAGGGTTAGATTTATAATCATAATATTTCATCATTTGCTCGTATGTTTTTACTGTGTCAGGTGAGTATTTCAGCTTATCACTCATTGATAAATTTGACAGAGTAGTTGATATGCTGGTTGAAGGTGATGGCATGGTTACAAGCTTTGATGAAAATGTCATAGGTTTTATTGTAGGGATTGCAACTGAAGCTTGTAGAGTTGTTTTGTCTTTTACAGCTTCCATAATTTGTTTCAGAAAATGTTGGTTCTCCTGAACCAGGGTTTCTATCTCCTTTTGGAGTTTGGTGATTTTTTCATTATTGGTTGATATATGAGATGTAACATCAGTGATATATTTCTCAAAATTTTCCATCTTTTGTTATCCTGCTAAGAACAACAAACAATTAAATTTTCCCTTTACAAAAACAAAATGCATGACATTCAATGGTATTTAATTTTCTGATAATTGATATTAATAATTCATCAATATTCCTTCTGTTAGGAGCGAAATAATAACCAATGTGTTTTTCTATTTCTAGAAATCCTTTATATGCTTCTTCTAGTTTTTCTGTGTTATTTTCATCTAATCCTTCGAGAGCAAAATTTTTTATAAATTCTACAGCTTCTGAAGTAGTAGTCCATATTATTAAAGATCCTGATTCGATTTTCCATGGTTGAGCTTGTCTTCTTGTATATTCTATTTTCATTGTTTATTTTCTCTGCTAAGATAGTCAGCTAACACATTTTTTGTTCCTGATATATTTTTTATTACAAAATCATAACAACAGAAAAAAGATTGCCATTTTCTTCTTTTATTTAATTCTGGTAATAATTCTATTTTATTAGTAATAAAAGCTTTCACTTGAGTATTATCTGTTCTTACTACAAATTTAACAGGTAACAAATGATAATGAAACTTTTTAATCCCATATTTTACAGCTAATAGTTCTTTTTCATTTATGTGGTAGTTTGATTCATTAGGTTTCCAAGTTCCTCCTGCATATCCACATATATGTGTATTTTCTTTATCTATGTCATCCTTCTCATATGCTATTAGGACTGCTCCCCATCCTATATCACTAGCATCAGTATATAATTCTAAATGATCTGTTTCTATGGGTATTCTATGTTTTGGTAAATCTTTCACCTTTTCCTTAAGAATTTTTATACAGTTTTCATGTTCTTTTGTCCATCCAAAAGGTTTATTTTTTGTTAGTTCCTGTAATGGTTTTCTTAATTTAGGTAAGTCTTTAATATGATCTGAGGCATAATTTATTATTCCTAAAAATTGTTGTACCTCTTTTTTATTTTCTAATTTGTCCTTAAAATTTACAATCTTTGTTACTATATGGTCTTGTAATTGTATACCTTCTTTATCTATTTTGTATCCTAAATATTCTATCTTATTCTTAAATATTTCAGATTTCTTTTCAGAAAGTAATATTCCATGCTGGTCTATTGTTTTTATAAATTGCTCTAAATGTTTTATATGCTCTTCTAAAGTTTCACTATATATTAATATATCGTCTACATATACTATACAAAAATCTTTTAATTTTCTAAAGATTTGGTCCATTCTTCGTTGAAATATTTGTGGCGCATTTTTTAATCCAAAGGGTAATACTATCCATTCATAATGTCCTTGCGGAGCACTAAAGGCTGTTAAAGACCTTGATTCTTTGGTTAATTTTATTTGCCAAAATCCACTTTTACAATCGAATTTACTAAACCATTTCTTATTTCCTAGTCTATTTATAAGATTTCTTTTGTATGGTAAGAAATATCCATCAAATATAGTTTTCTTATTTAATTCTCTATAGTCTATTACCATACGGGCTTTTCCCCTTTTTTGTTCATTATGTTTTCTTACAAGGAAAGCCGGGCTACTATGTGGACTTTTACTTTCTTGTATTAATTTTAGTTTTAATAATTCATTGATTTGATTATCAAATTCTTTTTGGTCTGAAGGGCTATACCTTATAGGTTTAGATCTTATTATATCATTAGGGTTTAATAATTTTATTTCAGCATATATTTTTTCCTTATCCCATAAACTCATAGGATTTTCTCCGAAGTTAGATTTTAATAAATTATTATATTTTTTGGTTAATTCTTGTAGATTATTATTTCTTTCTATTCTTAAATTGTTTATAGTATTTATAGTACTTATTGGCATAATTCTTTTTAATACTATCCACTTATTACACGGAGTTTGTAATGATAGGGAATTTGAAGTTACTATATGTGTTTTAAAATAATCTAAAAAGTTATTTCCTAATAATATAGATTGCTTCATCTTATTCTGATATACAATAGGTAAACTGAATAATGTTTTATTTAGCTTTATTCTCATGTTTTTTGCTATTACATCTAATTCCTTCTTTTGTTCATTAAATCCTGATACCCTAGTTCTATGTGTATTAGATTTTTCCCATCTATACGAAGCTAAAACTTCTTTTTTTACTAGACATAGATCTGCTCCACTGTCTATAAATATTTTTTGTTTTAGGAATTTATATTTTTTATATTCTACATCTGCTTCTATGTATATTGCTACCATTCCTCCCAATTGCTTTCACTAGATGATTCATAATTTATAAAGTTTATTTCATTATCAGTTTCACTAATATAAAACTCTTCATATTCATACCATCTATTGTCATCTTCTTTAATTTGTTCTATTTCCATTATGAATTGTGATGTATTTATATATTTTACTTTCTTTTCTTTCAGTTTAGGACATTTATTAGCATAATGTCCTTTTTCATTACAATTCCAACATTTACATTCACTTATATCTTTCTTTTTAAAAGGTTTTCTTCTAAACTTTCTCTTATTTTTATATCTTCTCCTATTTTCTGGTGTATTTCTAAATTTCCTAAATCTTTTTCTCTTATATTTGTTGTATTTATAAGGATAATTATTTCTATTTTGTTTGCTTCTGTACTTATCATATGATTTTTTCTTATTATACCTCTTCTTATAGTTCCTATAGGGTTTTTTATCTTCACATCCGAATACTAATCTTCTTTCAGTGAATCCACATATTTCTCTTAATCCTAGTTTTTTATCCTTTTTAACCTTCTGTTGTACCCTATATTCTTCACATTTTCTCATTAGATATCCTCTTAGTACTCTTATTCTTTCACCGAGAGTGTTCTCACGAGGTTCTAACTTATTATATTCCTTAGTTATTTCAGTATTATAAGGTTCTGGTAAATGATCATAATATAATTGTTGGTATATATGTCCTTCTTCGGGTAAGAATCTAGCTTCATAAAAGAATTTAGTGAAACTTATAGTATATTCTGGTAACCTATTAATTTTACAGCATTTCATATTATTTAGATTCATTATTATTTCTATTTTTCTTTCTATTAGAACTTGGTCTCTAGCTACTATCCAAGGTTCTCCTAAAAATTCTCTTTTTAATATCATATCAAATATTTGTAACATTGATTTCCAATCCGTTGCATACCTTAGTACTTCAGTTTTTAACTGATATTCTATAGATTCTATCCAATATGCTACCTTTCCAATTAACGTTTTTGAGATCAAGTTATAAGTATATTCTAACTCATCTGTATGAGTGGAGTTCATTAATGCTATATACATTCCTAAATTCCAATCAGTTATTCTCCTACTAATTTCTTGTTCTTCATATACATTATCTAAGTCTAAAAAGTATCCATTTAAGTTTACGCCTTGTGACATTGATCCTATAAATTCTTTAAATTCATTATGTTGTCCTATTGGTATGTGTTTTGGTATCGTGTTCCTATATCTTGTTATAACTTCCATATTATGGTCGGTTACTTCTTCTTCTGGGTAGTTATCCATCTCCTCATTTTTTATTTCTTCAGTTTCTATATCAGTATAATTTTCTTTATCTTCTTGGTCACTATTTGATTCTTGTTTTATTACTGCATTTACATTTTTCATTCTTTCTAAAGCTTCTATTATATTTTTATTTTCTATTTCTATTTCAGAATTTTCTTCATAATTACTGTTATATTCTTCTATTATATTCACTGTTTTTCCTAAATTATCTTGTTCCGATTCACTAGTACTTGTTTTATTATTTGTAGACACAGTACTAGAAACTTCACTTGTATTCTTTTTCCCTTTTAACTTATTTAATTGTTTTTTCAATATTTCTATTTCTTTTTTATTTTCTTCTGTTTTTTCATTTAATTCCTTTTTCGTTTGTCTTAAATCTCTTTTTACATCTTTTAGTTCCTTTTTAGTTTCTTTATATTTATTTTTATATTTTTTATATTTTTCTAACCATTCTTCATTAGTATTTAATCGTAATTTTTTATTCTCCGTTCTTATTTCTTCTACTTCTTCCTTTTGTTGTTCTAATTTTGACTTTAAATATTCTATCACAGTTGTATCAATCTTAAACTCAGTTTTGCTTTCACAATTTGTTTCCTTTTTTAATGGTTCATACTTATATTTTTCTCTTTCTAAAATTTCTTTTCCATGATTCTTTAAAAATGTTATCACGTTATATTCTTTTTGTTCTTTAGTTTCCATTAGAACTTTCCTTTTTTACTAAGTTGTCCCAAATTGTCTAATACCTTTCCTATTGGTTCAGATATATTAGGTTTCATTTTACTTATATCTATCATCATTGGCTCATTAACTCTTCTCCATGCATTTATGGCTTTTAATTCTGGCTTATTTGTAATTTCTTTTTCTGGTATAATTTTTTGTTTTCCTTCTTCTAATTTTATTAACTTGTCTAGTATCATTTTTAAAGTAGGTATTTCAGAATTATTCCATAAGCTTGTTAACTCTTCTCTTATTATTTGTCTCAAATTTTCTTGATTATCTTGTTTTTCTACCAATCTCATTATTGCATTTAGTTTTTCCTTAACTATTATTTCTTCCCATAAATTTTTTATAAATTCTGAGTCTGACATCTTATTATTTGTTGATTCGCTTCTTCCAACCATTTCCAACATCTATCCAATATTTACTAGTATTTTTACTCTGTTCTACTAATTTCTTAATATCATTTTCTAACTTTGTTTGTCTTTCCTTATATTCTAAATATTTTATTTGTGAATCTATTTCGCTTTCTAACATACTCTGTATCTTCTTTAACTTTTCTTTCTTATTCCTTAATTTTTCTTGTATATTCATAGTTTTTCTATAAATCTTTCTTTTCCTTGATCTACTATTTTTATTCCATTATTATTAATTTTATAATTTATCATTTTTAAGAAGTCGCTTCCTAATAATAATTCACTCGAACTATCATATTCTATTACTCCTATATTTATATTATATTCCAAGTCTAATATCTTAAACTTTAAATTAGTACATTTAGTAATAAATATTTCTCTATCATTTTCTGCATATCTGTAAGTCTGAGGTTCTATCCACTTACAATTTTCTTCATTTACCTTGCTTATATGAATAAAACTTTTGGTAGCTCCTGTATTAATTTCTGCTATACAGTCTCTTGTTATTGTTTCGTCAAATATTATTATTTTTATTTTCAAACTATCAGTATCTATTTTTATTAAATCTATCTTTCTACTCGTCATACTCATTGATCTAATTAATCTTATAGGATTTTGTTCTTTTCTAAAACTTAATCTAGATCCTTCTAATATTGGTTTAATTCTCTGTCTTGGAATCATTTGTCTATTACTAAAATCTATTGTAATTTCTTCTGGGATTGTTATTTGAGATTCTTCTTTATGCTCAATTTTTTCTAATATATCATTATATAACTTTGGTACTATTATTCCTAATTCCGTTTGTTTCTTCACATGATGGTTTCCAGTCATAGCATAAACCATTTTGGTTTCTATACTAATAACTTTACTTCCTTTTTGCATTTTTATTCCATCTAACTTATAGTATAATGTTAAAGATCTTTCTTTATTTTCATCCCTTAGGGATATACTGAAATCGGGTTGTATTATAAATTTTAATTTCTGATATATCAAGTTTCCTTTTATTACTGCTATTAATGAATCTTGTATATTTCCTATTATTCTATCATCCAATACATATATCTGTATAGGGGTATCGATATTTTTCTGAAAATATGCTTTTATTGTAAATTCTATTGCTCCAAAATATATATTTTTTAGTTTATTTGCTTCCTTTTGTTTTAATTTGGATAATTCTCTTTTTATTAATCCATCCGTTATTAAATTTATTCTTGTTTTTCCATTTATTGTATCTATATCTATTATATTCTCATGTTTTTGGGCTATATACCTAACTTCCTTATTTCTTTCAAAATATGATGTCTTGAATATCTTTTTTATTGTTAACTCTTCTGTTTCACTTTGAATTTGATTATATATATCTGGTTTAAAACTTAGAGTTTGTGATGTTCCTCCTTCGTATTCATCCATTTGATAATACATATCTTGTTTTTCACTTATTTCTTCTAATGACATTTTATCCATCTATATTTTATCCAGTTATATTATTTGTTAAAATTATTCTTTTAAGTCCTTGTATTCTTAGTTTATCATTTCGAAATGTTATTATCATATTTCCAAGTTGTTGGTAAATTCTCATAATTTCTTCGTTATTCTCTCTTGTCCATATTATTTTATTTTTTCTTTCTAGTAATTTTTCTAGATCTCTTTCTAATTTTTCCTGATTTTTTATTAATTGCTTTAGTTTTCTATTATTTCTAGTTATTGCATTTGGATCTATCCAATTCATTTTTTAATTTTTTGTCTTAAATCGTCTATTAATTTATATTGTTCAGTTAATACTTCTTTTAAGTCTTTTATTTCGATTTCTAAATTAGTTTCTTTAATAAATTTTTCTCGCTTTAGTAAAAGTTTTTCTTCCTCTAGTCTCCTAATTTTTTCATCTCTTTCTTCTAACATTGTTTGTATCATAGCTATAATATCTAATTTTTCATTTATTATTTGCATGCTTATCTTACAACTTTCAATATGTTGATTTATTAGCCTGTTATATGTAGGTTCTTTATCAGCTATGTACTGAATTGATTGTATCCTTAAGTCTTCCATAAGTCAGATTAATTGTCTGTATAAAATTTTCTTACACATCTGTTGTGTTGCTTTGTTTTCTACCATAAATAAAATTAATAGAGTTGCTATTATTTTAGATTTATATCTTTTATTCCTTTCTCTATTTATTCTTGTCGGAGGTCTCATTTAATTATCAAATTTTATTTCCTTTTTACTATTCATTAGTTACTATTCACTGTCGGTTACTATTCACAGTGTACTATTCACAGCTACTTTTTTGCTACAGTGTTTTTACTATTTTGCTACAGTGTTTTTATATGTTTAAAGATGGGTGTTTAAACCAAACAATTTCTGGGTGTTTATATATGTTTAAAGATCTACACAACCCTAAAGAGGGAAGGCGAGGGTAGGTTTCATATTAATTAATATGGTTATTTTTTGCATGTAATCAGCAATAGACAAAAACAAATTCATTATTTTAAATGAAATCATCTCTATAACCTCATACTAATTATACATCATAATCTTAGAAAACATTATTTTATAATGTTATCACATACAATCAGATTTGAATCAGAATTTTTACCTCTTACAATAGCTTTCTGGTCACCGGAAGTCTCAACTCACCCTTGCCCTGTTATCCACAACGCTCTCCAAGCTTCTTGGATATTCTTTGGCTGGATGCAGGAGTCCTCACACGGTCTCTTCCATATCGCTATTCGTCAAGATATTATTTTTCTGAACCAATTCTGATTGTATACAATACATATAAAATAATCTATTTCTATTATTATGATATATTCCTAGCAGAGTTTATAGAGATTGAAGAAGTTTTAGCCAGACATATTGAGAGAGAGAGAATTGAACTTCAGAAATTTTCAGATATCCTTTCCATTTCATGTATAGATTTATTTATAGTAGTCTTTCTATATGGTTACAGATTACCGGGATAACCGGTTTCTTTTACATAATTACTAATAATTCAGGAATCTTTTCTTTTCTTTGTCTGCCATTTCTTCTTTTGTCATCTCTTCATATTTTCTTCATCTTTATCTTTTGTGTCTGCCATGATATCTTGCAGGATTTGTCGTCTTTTTCCAGGGAATCTGCTTTTTCTTTTCTTCTTTCTTTATCTTTGTCTGCCATGATATTTTTGGAATCTCCTGGTAATATAACTTTTTGGTTTTCACCATTCAATTTGCAATATTCTGGTGTATTACACCATTTTTGTATTATGCAAAGGGATCAGAATTCATCCCTTTGTCATCATTTCTTAGACTGATAATAGGTCTTTTTCGAGGACCTGTTATCCTTTGATAATATTCAGTAGTATGTTTTGCATGATTATATTTCAGGTTTTCTATTTTATCAAGCATCATTTCTAATGCATTAGTACCTGAATTTTGTATAATATTATCATAATATAAAGTTATTATACTTTCGGTGAAACCTCCACCATGGCTTTCAGAAATGATTATAGCTTTCGTAGTATATCTTGTATTTTGGACCTGAGGGTAGCTAGTCCAATAGCTCGTTTTTCACATAACCATTCCTGGAATTTGTTGATATCACAAGGATTTGGTAATTTCAAGCTTTTGGTTTCTCCCACAATATCTGTCATATTCCTTCCCAGTTTAAATAGTTGACATATTATTATGGGTTTTCCAACTAGATCGGTTGATGCATCAAAAACTTGTATTCCGTATGAGCCTGCTCCCATTTCCCGTATCATAGCTTCCACGGATTTGACAATTATACTTGGTAGCTTTGATATACAATACATGGTTTCATTTGTTAAGATCTTGTCAACAAAACCATGTATAAACAGGTTATATACTATGTCAGGTTTTGCATTTTCACAACAAATGTATCTGGGATATTTTGTAGATTTTGTCAGTCTGCAAATATCAGGGTTAGATTTATAATCATAATATTTCATCATTTGCTCGTATGTTTTTACTGTGTCAGGTGAGTATTTCAGCTTATCACTCATTGATAAATTTGACAGAGTAGTTGATATGCTGGTTGAAGGTGATGGCATGGTTACAAGCTTTGATGAAAATGTCATAGGTTTTATTGTAGGGATTGCAACTGAAGCTTGTAGAGTTGTTTTGTCTTTTACAGCTTCCATAATTTGTTTCAGAAAATGTTGGTTCTCCTGAACCAGGGTTTCTATCTCCTTTTGGAGTTTGGTGATTTTTTCATTATTGGTTGATATATGAGATGTAACATCAGTGATATATTTCTCAAAATTTTCCATCTTTTGTTATCCTGCTAAGAACAACAAACAATTAAATTTTCCCTTTACAAAAACAAAATGCATGACATTCAATGGTATTTAATTTTCTGATAATTGATATTAATAATTCATCAATATTCCTTCTGTTAGGAGCGAAATAATAACCAATGTGTTTTTCTATTTCTAGAAATCCTTTATATGCTTCTTCTAGTTTTTCTGTGTTATTTTCATCTAATCCTTCGAGAGCAAAATTTTTTATAAATTCTACAGCTTCTGAAGTAGTAGTCCATATTATTAAAGATCCTGATTCGATTTTCCATGGTTGAGCTTGTCTTCTTGTATATTCTATTTTCATTGTTTATTTTCTCTGCTAAGATAGTCAGCTAACACATTTTTTGTTCCTGATATATTTTTTATTACAAAATCATAACAACAGAAAAAAGATTGCCATTTTCTTCTTTTATTTAATTCTGGTAATAATTCTATTTTATTAGTAATAAAAGCTTTCACTTGAGTATTATCTGTTCTTACTACAAATTTAACAGGTAACAAATGATAATGAAACTTTTTAATCCCATATTTTACAGCTAATAGTTCTTTTTCATTTATGTGGTAGTTTGATTCATTAGGTTTCCAAGTTCCTCCTGCATATCCACATATATGTGTATTTTCTTTATCTATGTCATCCTTCTCATATGCTATTAGGACTGCTCCCCATCCTATATCACTAGCATCAGTATATAATTCTAAATGATCTGTTTCTATGGGTATTCTATGTTTTGGTAAATCTTTCACCTTTTCCTTAAGAATTTTTATACAGTTTTCATGTTCTTTTGTCCATCCAAAAGGTTTATTTTTTGTTAGTTCCTGTAATGGTTTTCTTAATTTAGGTAAGTCTTTAATATGATCTGAGGCATAATTTATTATTCCTAAAAATTGTTGTACCTCTTTTTTATTTTCTAATTTGTCCTTAAAATTTACAATCTTTGTTACTATATGGTCTTGTAATTGTATACCTTCTTTATCTATTTTGTATCCTAAATATTCTATCTTATTCTTAAATATTTCAGATTTCTTTTCAGAAAGTAATATTCCATGCTGGTCTATTGTTTTTATAAATTGCTCTAAATGTTTTATATGCTCTTCTAAAGTTTCACTATATATTAATATATCGTCTACATATACTATACAAAAATCTTTTAATTTTCTAAAGATTTGGTCCATTCTTCGTTGAAATATTTGTGGCGCATTTTTTAATCCAAAGGGTAATACTATCCATTCATAATGTCCTTGCGGAGCACTAAAGGCTGTTAAAGACCTTGATTCTTTGGTTAATTTTATTTGCCAAAATCCACTTTTACAATCGAATTTACTAAACCATTTCTTATTTCCTAGTCTATTTATAAGATTTCTTTTGTATGGTAAGAAATATCCATCAAATATAGTTTTCTTATTTAATTCTCTATAGTCTATTACCATACGGGCTTTTCCCCTTTTTTGTTCATTATGTTTTCTTACAAGGAAAGCCGGGCTACTATGTGGACTTTTACTTTCTTGTATTAATTTTAGTTTTAATAATTCATTGATTTGATTATCAAATTCTTTTTGGTCTGAAGGGCTATACCTTATAGGTTTAGATCTTATTATATCATTAGGGTTTAATAATTTTATTTCAGCATATATTTTTTCCTTATCCCATAAACTCATAGGATTTTCTCCGAAGTTAGATTTTAATAAATTATTATATTTTTTGGTTAATTCTTGTAGATTATTATTTCTTTCTATTCTTAAATTGTTTATAGTATTTATAGTACTTATTGGCATAATTCTTTTTAATACTATCCACTTATTACACGGAGTTTGTAATGATAGGGAATTTGAAGTTACTATATGTGTTTTAAAATAATCTAAAAAGTTATTTCCTAATAATATAGATTGCTTCATCTTATTCTGATATACAATAGGTAAACTGAATAATGTTTTATTTAGCTTTATTCTCATGTTTTTTGCTATTACATCTAATTCCTTCTTTTGTTCATTAAATCCTGATACCCTAGTTCTATGTGTATTAGATTTTTCCCATCTATACGAAGCTAAAACTTCTTTTTTTACTAGACATAGATCTGCTCCACTGTCTATAAATATTTTTTGTTTTAGGAATTTATATTTTTTATATTCTACATCTGCTTCTATGTATTTTTCATTCTTTCTATAGATTCTATCCAATATGCTACCTTTCCAATTAACGTTTTTGAGATCAAGTTATAAGTATATTCTAACTCATCTGTATGAGTGGAGTTCATTAATGCTATATACATTCCTAAATTCCAATCAGTTATTCTCCTACTAATTTCTTGTTCTTCATATACATTATCTAAGTCTAAAAAGTATCCATTTAAGTTTACGCCTTGTGACATTGATCCTATAAATTCTTTAAATTCATTATGTTGTCCTATTGGTATGTGTTTTGGTATCGTGTTCCTATATCTTGTTATAACTTCCATATTATGGTCGGTTACTTCTTCTTCTGGGTAGTTATCCATCTCCTCATTTTTTATTTCTTCAGTTTCTATATCAGTATAATTTTCTTTATCTTCTTGGTCACTATTTGATTCTTGTTTTATTACTGCATTTACATTTTTCATTCTTTCTAAAGCTTCTATTATATTTTTATTTTCTATTTCTATTTCAGAATTTTCTTCATAATTACTGTTATATTCTTCTATTATATTCACTGTTTTTCCTAAATTATCTTGTTCCGATTCACTAGTACTTGTTTTATTATTTGTAGACACAGTACTAGAAACTTCACTTGTATTCTTTTTCCCTTTTAACTTATTTAATTGTTTTTTCAATATTTCTATTTCTTTTTTATTTTCTTCTGTTTTTTCATTTAATTCCTTTTTCGTTTGTCTTAAATCTCTTTTTACATCTTTTAGTTCCTTTTTAGTTTCTTTATATTTATTTTTATATTTTTTATATTTTTCTAACCATTCTTCATTAGTATTTAATCGTAATTTTTTATTCTCCGTTCTTATTTCTTCTACTTCTTCCTTTTGTTGTTCTAATTTTGACTTTAAATATTCTATCACAGTTGTATCAATCTTAAACTCAGTTTTGCTTTCACAATTTGTTTCCTTTTTTAATGGTTCATACTTATATTTTTCTCTTTCTAAAATTTCTTTTCCATGATTCTTTAAAAATGTTATCACGTTATATTCTTTTTGTTCTTTAGTTTCCATTAGAACTTTCCTTTTTTACTAAGTTGTCCCAAATTGTCTAATACCTTTCCTATTGGTTCAGATATATTAGGTTTCATTTTACTTATATCTATCATCATTGGCTCATTAACTCTTCTCCATGCATTTATGGCTTTTAATTCTGGCTTATTTGTAATTTCTTTTTCTGGTATAATTTTTTGTTTTCCTTCTTCTAATTTTATTAACTTGTCTAGTATCATTTTTAAAGTAGGTATTTCAGAATTATTCCATAAGCTTGTTAACTCTTCTCTTATTATTTGTCTCAAATTTTCTTGATTATCTTGTTTTTCTACCAATCTCATTATTGCATTTAGTTTTTCCTTAACTATTATTTCTTCCCATAAATTTTTTATAAATTCTGAGTCTGACATCTTATTATTTGTTGATTCGCTTCTTCCAACCATTTCCAACATCTATCCAATATTTACTAGTATTTTTACTCTGTTCTACTAATTTCTTAATATCATTTTCTAACTTTGTTTGTCTTTCCTTATATTCTAAATATTTTATTTGTGAATCTATTTCGCTTTCTAACATACTCTGTATCTTCTTTAACTTTTCTTTCTTATTCCTTAATTTTTCTTGTATATTCATAGTTTTTCTATAAATCTTTCTTTTCCTTGATCTACTATTTTTATTCCATTATTATTAATTTTATAATTTATCATTTTTAAGAAGTCGCTTCCTAATAATAATTCACTCGAACTATCATATTCTATTACTCCTATATTTATATTATATTCCAAGTCTAATATCTTAAACTTTAAATTAGTACATTTAGTAATAAATATTTCTCTATCATTTTCTGCATATCTGTAAGTCTGAGGTTCTATCCACTTACAATTTTCTTCATTTACCTTGCTTATATGAATAAAACTTTTGGTAGCTCCTGTATTAATTTCTGCTATACAGTCTCTTGTTATTGTTTCGTCAAATATTATTATTTTTATTTTCAAACTATCAGTATCTATTTTTATTAAATCTATCTTTCTACTCGTCATACTCATTGATCTAATTAATCTTATAGGATTTTGTTCTTTTCTAAAACTTAATCTAGATCCTTCTAATATTGGTTTAATTCTCTGTCTTGGAATCATTTGTCTATTACTAAAATCTATTGTAATTTCTTCTGGGATTGTTATTTGAGATTCTTCTTTATGCTCAATTTTTTCTAATATATCATTATATAACTTTGGTACTATTATTCCTAATTCCGTTTGTTTCTTCACATGATGGTTTCCAGTCATAGCATAAACCATTTTGGTTTCTATACTAATAACTTTACTTCCTTTTTGCATTTTTATTCCATCTAACTTATAGTATAATGTTAAAGATCTTTCTTTATTTTCATCCCTTAGGGATATACTGAAATCGGGTTGTATTATAAATTTTAATTTCTGATATATCAAGTTTCCTTTTATTACTGCTATTAATGAATCTTGTATATTTCCTATTATTCTATCATCCAATACATATATCTGTATAGGGGTATCGATATTTTTCTGAAAATATGCTTTTATTGTAAATTCTATTGCTCCAAAATATATATTTTTTAGTTTATTTGCTTCCTTTTGTTTTAATTTGGATAATTCTCTTTTTATTAATCCATCCGTTATTAAATTTATTCTTGTTTTTCCATTTATTGTATCTATATCTATTATATTCTCATGTTTTTGGGCTATATACCTAACTTCCTTATTTCTTTCAAAATATGATGTCTTGAATATCTTTTTTATTGTTAACTCTTCTGTTTCACTTTGAATTTGATTATATATATCTGGTTTAAAACTTAGAGTTTGTGATGTTCCTCCTTCGTATTCATCCATTTGATAATACATATCTTGTTTTTCACTTATTTCTTCTAATGACATTTTATCCATCTATATTTTATCCAGTTATATTATTTGTTAAAATTATTCTTTTAAGTCCTTGTATTCTTAGTTTATCATTTCGAAATGTTATTATCATATTTCCAAGTTGTTGGTAAATTCTCATAATTTCTTCGTTATTCTCTCTTGTCCATATTATTTTATTTTTTCTTTCTAGTAATTTTTCTAGATCTCTTTCTAATTTTTCCTGATTTTTTATTAATTGCTTTAGTTTTCTATTATTTCTAGTTATTGCATTTGGATCTATCCAATTCATTTTTTAATTTTTTGTCTCAAATCGTCTATTAATTTATATTGTTCAGTTAATACTTCTTTTAAGTCTTTTATTTCGATTTCTAAATTAGTTTCTTTAATAAATTTTTCTCGCTTTAGTAAAAGTTTTTCTTCCTCTAGTCTCCTAATTTTTTCATCTCTTTCTTCTAACATTGTTTGTATCATAGCTATAATATCTAATTTTTCATTTATTATTTGCATGCTTATCTTACAACTTTCAATATGTTGATTTATTAGCCTGTTATATGTAGGTTCTTTATCAGCTATGTACTGAATTGATTGTATCCTTAAGTCTTCCATAAGTCAGATTAATTGTCTGTATAAAATTTTCTTACACATCTGTTGTGTTGCTTTGTTTTCTACCATAAATAAAATTAATAGAGTTGCTATTATTTTAGATTTATATCTTTTATTCCTTTCTCTATTTATTCTTGTCGGAGGTCTCATTTAATTATCAAATTTTATTTCCTTTTTACTATTCATTAGTTACTATTCACTGTCGGTTACTATTCACAGTGTACTATTCACAGCTACTTTTTTGCTACAGTGTTTTTACTATTTTGCTACAGTGTTTTTACTGTTCATCTCCCGCCTATTACTAGCTCTGATACCAATTTCTGGGTGTTTATATATGTTTAAAGATGGGTGTTTAAACCAAACAATTTCTGGGTGTTTATATATGTTTAAAGATCTACACACCCAATTTCTGGGTGTTTATATATGTTTAAAGATGGGTGTTTAAACCAAACAATTTCTGGGTGTTTATATATGTTACCAAAAATTCTGATTCGATTTTCCATGGTTGAGCTTGTCTTCTTGTATATTCTATTTTCATTGTTTATTTTCTCTGCTAAGATAGTCAGCTAACACATTTTTTGTTCCTGATATATTTTTTGTTACAAAATCATAACAACAGAAAAAAGATTGCCATTTTCTTCTTTTATTTAATTCTGGTAATAATTCTATTTTATTAGTAATAAAAGCTTTCACTTGAGTATTATCTGTTCTTACTACAAATTTAACAGGTAACAAATGATAATGAAACTTTTTAATCCCATATTTTACAGCTAATAGTTCTTTTTCATTTATGTGGTAGTTTGATTCATTAGGTTTCCAAGTTCCTCCTGCATATCCACATATATGTGTATTTTCTTTATCTATGTCATCCTTCTCATATGCTATTAGGACTGCTCCCCATCCTATATCACTAGCATCAGTATATAATTCTAAATGATCTGTTTCTATGGGTATTCTATGTTTTGGTAAATCTTTCACCTTTTCCTTAAGAATTTTTATACAGTTTTCATGTTCTTTTGTCCATCCAAAAGGTTTATTTTTTGTTAGTTCCTGTAATGGTTTTCTTAATTTAGGTAAGTCTTTAATATGATCTGAGGCATAATTTATTATTCCTAAAAATTGTTGTACCTCTTTTTTATTTTCTAATTTGTCCTTAAAATTTACAATCTTTGTTACTATATGGTCTTGTAATTGTATACCTTCTTTATCTATTTTGTATCCTAAATATTCTATCTTATTCTTAAATATTTCAGATTTCTTTTCAGAAAGTAATATTCCATGCTGGTCTATTGTTTTTATAAATTGCTCTAAATGTTTTATATGCTCTTCTAAAGTTTCACTATATATTAATATATCGTCTACATATACTATACAAAAATCTTTTAATTTTCTAAAGATTTGGTCCATTCTTCGTTGAAATATTTGTGGCGCATTTTTTAATCCAAAGGGTAATACTATCCATTCATAATGTCCTTGCGGAGCACTAAAGGCTGTTAAAGACCTTGATTCTTTGGTTAATTTTATTTGCCAAAATCCACTTTTACAATCGAATTTACTAAACCATTTCTTATTTCCTAGTCTATTTATAAGATTTCTTTTGTATGGTAAGAAATATCCATCAAATATAGTTTTGCTAAAGATGGGTGTTTAAACCAAACAATTTCTGGGTGTTTATATATGTTTAAAGATGGGTGTTTAAACCAAACAATTTCTGGGTGTTTATATATGTTTAAAGATCTACACAACCCTAAAGAGGGAAGGCGAGGGTAGGTTTCATATTAATTAATATGGTTATTTTTTGCATGTAATCAGCAATAGACAAAAACAAATTCATTATTTTAAATGAAATCATCTCTATAACCTCATACTAATTATACATCATAATCTTAGAAAACATTATTTTATAATGTTATCACATACAATCAGATTTGAATCAGAATTTTTACCTCTTACAATAGCTTTCTGGTCACCGGAAGTCTCAACTCACCCTTGCCCTGTTATCCACAACGCTCTCCAAGCTTCTTGGATATTCTTTGGCTGGATGCAGGAGTCCTCACACGGTCTCTTCCATATCGCTATTCGTCAAGATATTATTTTTCTGAACCAATTCTGATTGTATACAATACATATAAAATAATCTATTTCTATTATTATGATATATTCCTAGCAGAGTTTATAGAGATTGAAGAAGTTTTAGCCAGACATATTGAGAGAGAGAGAATTGAACTTCAGAAATTTTCAGATATCCTTTCCATTTCATGTATAGATTTATTTATAGTAGTCTTTCTATATGGTTACAGATTACCGGGATAACCGGTTTCTTTTACATAATTACTAATAATTCAGGAATCTTTTCTTTTCTTTGTCTGCCATTTCTTCTTTTGTCATCTCTTCATATTTTCTTCATCTTTATCTTTTGTGTCTGCCATGATATCTTGCAGGATTTGTCGTCTTTTTCCAGGGAATCTGCTTTTTCTTTTCTTCTTTCTTTATCTTTGTCTGCCATGATATTTTTGGAATCTCCTGGTAATATAACTTTTTGGTTTTCACCATTCAATTTGCAATATTCTGGTGTATTACACCATTTTTGTATTATGCAAAGGGATCAGAATTCATCCCTTTGTCATCATTTCTTAGACTGATAATAGGTCTTTTTCGAGGACCTGTTATCCTTTGATAATATTCAGTAGTATGTTTTGCATGATTATATTTCAGGTTTTCTATTTTATCAAGCATCATTTCTAATGCATTAGTACCTGAATTTTGTATAATATTATCATAATATAAAGTTATTATACTTTCGGTGAAACCTCCACCATGGCTTTCAGAAATGATTATAGCTTTCCGAGCTCGTAGTATATCTTGTATTTTGGACCTGAGGGTAGCTAGTCCAATAGCTCGTTTTTCACATAACCATTCCTGGAATTTGTTGATATCACAAGGATTTGGTAATTTCAAGCTTTTGGTTTCTCCCACAATATCTGTCATATTCCTTCCCAGTTTAAATAGTTGACATATTATTATGGGTTTTCCAACTAGATCGGTTGATGCATCAAAAACTTGTATTCCGTATGAGCCTGCTCCCATTTCCCGTATCATAGCTTCCACGGATTTGACAATTATACTTGGTAGCTTTGATATACAATACATGGTTTCATTTGTTAAGATCTTGTCAACAAAACCATGTATAAACAGGTTATATACTATGTCAGGTTTTGCATTTTCACAACAAATGTATCTGGGATATTTTGTAGATTTTGTCAGTCTGCAAATATCAGGGTTAGATTTATAATCATAATATTTCATCATTTGCTCGTATGTTTTTACTGTGTCAGGTGAGTATTTCAGCTTATCACTCATTGATAAATTTGACAGAGTAGTTGATATGCTGGTTGAAGGTGATGGCATGGTTACAAGCTTTGATGAAAATGTCATAGGTTTTATTGTAGGGATTGCAACTGAAGCTTGTAGAGTTGTTTTGTCTTTTACAGCTTCCATAATTTGTTTCAGAAAATGTTGGTTCTCCTGAACCAGGGTTTCTATCTCCTTTTGGAGTTTGGTGATTTTTTCATTATTGGTTGATATATGAGATGTAACATCAGTGATATATTTCTCAAAATTTTCCATCTTTTGTTATCCTGCTAAGAACAACAAACAATTAAATTTTCCCTTTACAAAAACAAAATGCATGACATTCAATGGTATTTAATTTTCTGATAATTGATATTAATAATTCATCAATATTCCTTCTGTTAGGAGCGAAATAATAACCAATGTGTTTTTCTATTTCTAGAAATCCTTTATATGCTTCTTCTAGTTTTTCTGTGTTATTTTCATCTAATCCTTCGAGAGCAAAATTTTTTATAAATTCTACAGCTTCTGAAGTAGTAGTCCATATTTTTAAAGATCCTGATTCGATTTTCCATGGTTGAGCTTGTCTTCTTGTATATTCTATTTTCATTGTTTATTTTCTCTGCTAAGATAGTCAGCTAACACATTTTTTGTTCCTGATATATTTTTTATTACAAAATCATAACAACAGAAAAAAGATTGCCATTTTCTTCTTTTATTTAATTCTGGTAATAATTCTATTTTATTAGTAATAAAAGCTTTCACTTGAGTATTATCTGTTCTTACTACAAATTTAACAGGTAACAAATGATAATGAAACTTTTTAATCCCATATTTTACAGCTAATAGTTCTTTTTCATTTATGTGGTAGTTTGATTCATTAGGTTTCCAAGTTCCTCCTGCATATCCACATATATGTGTATTTTCTTTATCTATGTCATCCTTCTCATATGCTATTAGGACTGCTCCCCATCCTATATCACTAGCATCAGTATATAATTCTAAATGATCTGTTTCTATGGGTATTCTATGTTTTGGTAAATCTTTCACCTTTTCCTTAAGAATTTTTATACAGTTTTCATGTTCTTTTGTCCATCCAAAAGGTTTATTTTTTGTTAGTTCCTGTAATGGTTTTCTTAATTTAGGTAAGTCTTTAATATGATCTGAGGCATAATTTATTATTCCTAAAAATTGTTGTACCTCTTTTTTATTTTCTAATTTGTCCTTAAAATTTACAATCTTTGTTACTATATGGTCTTGTAATTGTATACCTTCTTTATCTATTTTGTATCCTAAATATTCTATCTTATTCTTAAATATTTCAGATTTCTTTTCAGAAAGTAATATTCCATGCTGGTCTATTGTTTTTATAAATTGCTCTAAATGTTTTATATGCTCTTCTAAAGTTTCACTATATATTAATATATCGTCTACATATACTATACAAAAATCTTTTAATTTTCTAAAGATTTGGTCCATTCTTCGTTGAAATATTTGTGGCGCATTTTTTAATCCAAAGGGTAATACTATCCATTCATAATGTCCTTGCGGAGCACTAAAGGCTGTTAAAGACCTTGATTCTTTGGTTAATTTTATTTGCCAAAATCCACTTTTACAATCGAATTTACTAAACCATTTCTTATTTCCTAGTCTATTTATAAGATTTCTTTTGTATGGTAAGAAATATCCATCAAATATAGTTTTCTTATTTAATTCTCTATAGTCTATTACCATACGGGCTTTTCCCCTTTTTTGTTCATTATGTTTTCTTACAAGGAAAGCCGGGCTACTATGTGGACTTTTACTTTCTTGTATTAATTTTAGTTTTAATAATTCATTGATTTGATTATCAAATTCTTTTTGGTCTGAAGGGCTATACCTTATAGGTTTAGATCTTATTATATCATTAGGGTTTAATAATTTTATTTCAGCATATATTTTTTCCTTATCCCATAAACTCATAGGATTTTCTCCGAAGTTAGATTTTAATAAATTATTATATTTTTTGGTTAATTCTTGTAGATTATTATTTCTTTCTATTCTTAAATTGTTTATAGTATTTATAGTACTTATTGGCATAATTCTTTTTAATACTATCCACTTATTACACGGAGTTTGTAATGATAGGGAATTTGAAGTTACTATATGTGTTTTAAAATAATCTAAAAAGTTATTTCCTAATAATATAGATTGCTTCATCTTATTCTGATATACAATAGGTAAACTGAATAATGTTTTATTTAGCTTTATTCTCATGTTTTTTGCTATTACATCTAATTCCTTCTTTTGTTCATTAAATCCTGATACCCTAGTTCTATGTGTATTAGATTTTTCCCATCTATACGAAGCTAAAACTTCTTTTTTTACTAGACATAGATCTGCTCCACTGTCTATAAATATTTTTTGTTTTAGGAATTTATATTTTTTATATTCTACATCTGCTTCTATGTATATTGCTACCATTCCTCCCAATTGCTTTCACTAGATGATTCATAATTTATAAAGTTTATTTCATTATCAGTTTCACTAATATAAAACTCTTCATATTCATACCATCTATTGTCATCTTCTTTAATTTGTTCTATTTCCATTATGAATTGTGATGTATTTATATATTTTACTTTCTTTTCTTTCAGTTTAGGACATTTATTAGCATAATGTCCTTTTTCATTACAATTCCAACATTTACATTCACTTATATCTTTCTTTTTAAAAGGTTTTCTTCTAAACTTTCTCTTATTTTTATATCTTCTCCTATTTTCTGGTGTATTTCTAAATTTCCTAAATCTTTTTCTCTTATATTTGTTGTATTTATAAGGATAATTATTTCTATTTTGTTTGCTTCTGTACTTATCATATGATTTTTTCTTATTATACCTCTTCTTATAGTTCCTATAGGGTTTTTTATCTTCACATCCGAATACTAATCTTCTTTCAGTGAATCCACATATTTCTCTTAATCCTAGTTTTTTATCCTTTTTAACCTTCTGTTGTACCCTATATTCTTCACATTTTCTCATTAGATATCCTCTTAGTACTCTTATTCTTTCACCGAGAGTGTTCTCACGAGGTTCTAACTTATTATATTCCTTAGTTATTTCAGTATTATAAGGTTCTGGTAAATGATCATAATATAATTGTTGGTATATATGTCCTTCTTCGGGTAAGAATCTAGCTTCATAAAAGAATTTAGTGAAACTTATAGTATATTCTGGTAACCTATTAATTTTACAGCATTTCATATTATTTAGATTCATTATTATTTCTATTTTTCTTTCTATTAGAACTTGGTCTCTAGCTACTATCCAAGGTTCTCCTAAAAATTCTCTTTTTAATATCATATCAAATATTTGTAACATTGATTTCCAATCCGTTGCATACCTTAGTACTTCAGTTTTTAACTGATATTCTATAGATTCTATCCAATATGCTACCTTTCCAATTAACGTTTTTGAGATCAAGTTATAAGTATATTCTAACTCATCTGTATGAGTGGAGTTCATTAATGCTATATACATTCCTAAATTCCAATCAGTTATTCTCCTACTAATTTCTTGTTCTTCATATACATTATCTAAGTCTAAAAGTATCTGTGATACAATCTACAATAAATATTCTATCTATTTTGTTTAAACTTAAGGATACAATCAATTCAGTACATAGCTGATAAAGAACCTACATATAACAGGCTAATAAATCAACATATTGAAAGTTGTAAGATAAGCATGCAAATAATAAATGAAAAATTAGATATTATAGCTATGATACAAACAATGTTAGAAGAAAGAGATGAAAAAATTAGGAGACTAGAGGAAGAAAAACTTTTACTAAAGCGAGAAAAATTTATTAAAGAAACTAATTTAGAAATCGAAATAAAAGACTTAAAAGAAGTATTAACTGAACAATATAAATTAATAGACGATTTAAGACAAAAAATTAAAAAATGAATTGGATAGATCCAAATGCAATAACTAGAAATAATAGAAAACTAAAGCAATTAATAAAAAATCAGGAAAAATTAGAAAGAGATCTAGAAAAATTACTAGAAAGAAAAAATAAAATAATATGGACAAGAGAGAATAACGAAGAAATTATGAGAATTTACCAACAACTTGGAAATATGATAATAACATTTCGAAATGATAAACTAAGAATACAAGGACTTAAAAGAATAATTTTAACAAATAATATAACTGGATAAAATATAGATGGATAAAATGTCATTAGAAGAAATAAGTGAAAAACAAGATATGTATTATCAAATGGATGAATACGAAGGAGGAACATCACAAACTCTAAGTTTTAAACCAGATATATATAATCAAATTCAAAGTGAAACAGAAGAGTTAACAATAAAAAAGATATTCAAGACATCATATTTTGAAAGAAATAAGGAAGTTAGGTATATAGCCCAAAAACATGAGAATATAATAGATATAGATACAATAAATGGAAAAACAAGAATAAATTTAATAACGGATGGATTAATAAAAAGAGAATTATCCAAATTAAAACAAAAGGAAGCAAATAAACTAAAAAATATATATTTTGGAGCAATAGAATTTACAATAAAAGCATATTTTCAGAAAAATATCGATACCCCTATACAGATATATGTATTGGATGATAGAATAATAGGAAATATACAAGATTCATTAATAGCAGTAATAAAAGGAAACTTGATATATCAGAAATTAAAATTTATAATACAACCCGATTTCAGTATATCCCTAAGGGATGAAAATAAAGAAAGATCTTTAACATTATACTATAAGTTAGATGGAATAAAAATGCAAAAAGGAAGTAAAGTTATTAGTATAGAAACCAAAATGGTTTATGCTATGACTGGAAACCATCATGTGAAGAAACAAACGGAATTAGGAATAATAGTACCAAAGTTATATAATGATATATTAGAAAAAATTGAGCATAAAGAAGAATCTCAAATAACAATCCCAGAAGAAATTACAATAGATTTTAGTAATAGACAAATGATTCCAAGACAGAGAATTAAACCAATATTAGAAGGATCTAGATTAAGTTTTAGAAAAGAACAAAATCCTATAAGATTAATTAGATCAATGAGTATGACGAGTAGAAAGATAGATTTAATAAAAATAGATACTGATAGTTTGAAAATAAAAATAATAATATTTGACGAAACAATAACAAGAGACTGTATAGCAGAAATTAATACAGGAGCTACCAAAAGTTTTATTCATATAAGCAAGGTAAATGAAGAAAATTGTAAGTGGATAGAACCTCAGACTTACAGATATGCAGAAAATGATAGAGAAATATTTATTACTAAATGTACTAATTTAAAGTTTAAGATATTAGACTTGGAATATAATATAAATATAGGAGTAATAGAATATGATAGTTCGAGTGAATTATTATTAGGAAGCGACTTCTTAAAAATGATAAATTATAAAATTAATAATAATGGAATAAAAATAGTAGATCAAGGAAAAGAAAGATTTATAGAAAAACTATGAATATACAAGAAAAATTAAGGAATAAGAAAGAAAAGTTAAAGAAGATACAGAGTATGTTAGAAAGCGAAATAGATTCACAAATAAAATATTTAGAATATAAGGAAAGACAAACAAAGTTAGAAAATGATATTAAGAAATTAGTAGAACAGAGTAAAAATACTAGTAAATATTGGATAGATGTTGGAAATGGTTGGAAGAAGCGAATCAACAAATAATAAGATGTCAGACTCAGAATTTATAAAAAATTTATGGGAAGAAATAATAGTTAAGGAAAAACTAAATGCAATAATGAGATTGGTAGAAAAACAAGATAATCAAGAAAATTTGAGACAAATAATAAGAGAAGAGTTAACAAGCTTATGGAATAATTCTGAAATACCTACTTTAAAAATGATACTAGACAAGTTAATAAAATTAGAAGAAGGAAAACAAAAAATTATACCAGAAAAAGAAATTACAAATAAGCCAGAATTAAAAGCCATAAATGCATGGAGAAGAGTTAATGAGCCAATGATGATAGATATAAGTAAAATGAAACCTAATATATCTGAACCAATAGGAAAGGTATTAGACAATTTGGGACAACTTAGTAAAAAAGGAAAGTTCTAATGGAAACTAAAGAACAAAAAGAATATAACGTGATAACATTTTTAAAGAATCATGGAAAAGAAATTTTAGAAAGAGAAAAATATAAGTATGAACCATTAAAAAAGGAAACAAATTGTGAAAGCAAAACTGAGTTTAAGATTGATACAACTGTGATAGAATATTTAAAGTCAAAATTAGAACAACAAAAGGAAGAAGTAGAAGAAATAAGAACGGAGAATAAAAAATTACGATTAAATACTAATGAAGAATGGTTAGAAAAATATAAAAAATATAAAAATAAATATAAAGAAACTAAAAAGGAACTAAAAGATGTAAAAAGAGATTTAAGACAAACGAAAAAGGAATTAAATGAAAAAACAGAAGAAAATAAAAAAGAAATAGAAATATTGAAAAAACAATTAAATAAGTTAAAAGGGAAAAAGAATACAAGTGAAGTTTCTAGTACTGTGTCTACAAATAATAAAACAAGTACTAGTGAATCGGAACAAGATAATTTAGGAAAAACAGTGAATATAATAGAAGAATATAACAGTAATTATGAAGAAAATTCTGAAATAGAAATAGAAAATAAAAATATAATAGAAGCTTTAGAAAGAATGAAAAATGTAAATGCAGTAATAAAACAAGAATCAAATAGTGACCAAGAAGATAAAGAAAATTATACTGATATAGAAACTGAAGAAATAAAAAATGAGGAGATGGATAACTACCCAGAAGAAGAAGTAACCGACCATAATATGGAAGTTATAACAAGATATAGGAACACGATACCAAAACACATACCAATAGGACAACATAATGAATTTAAAGAATTTATAGGATCAATGTCACAAGGCGTAAACTTAAATGGATACTTTTTAGACTTAGATAATGTATATGAAGAACAAGAAATTAGTAGGAGAATAACTGATTGGAATTTAGGAATGTATATAGCATTAATGAACTCCACTCATACAGATGAGTTAGAATATACTTATAACTTGATCTCAAAAACGTTAATTGGAAAGGTAGCATATTGGATAGAATCTATAGAATATCAGTTAAAAACTGAAGTACTAAGGTATGCAACGGATTGGAAATCAATGTTACAAATATTTGATATGATATTAAAAAGAGAATTTTTAGGAGAACCTTGGATAGTAGCTAGAGACCAAGTTCTAATAGAAAGAAAAATAGAAATAATAATGAATCTAAATAATATGAAATGCTGTAAAATTAATAGGTTACCAGAATATACTATAAGTTTCACTAAATTCTTTTATGAAGCTAGATTCTTACCCGAAGAAGGACATATATACCAACAATTATATTATGATCATTTACCAGAACCTTATAATACTGAAATAACTAAGGAATATAATAAGTTAGAACCTCGTGAGAACACTCTCGGTGAAAGAATAAGAGTACTAAGAGGATATCTAATGAGAAAATGTGAAGAATATAGGGTACAACAGAAGGTTAAAAAGGATAAAAAACTAGGATTAAGAGAAATATGTGGATTCACTGAAAGAAGATTAGTATTCGGATGTGAAGATAAAAAACCCTATAGGAACTATAAGAAGAGGTATAATAAGAAAAAATCATATGATAAGTACAGAAGCAAACAAAATAGAAATAATTATCCTTATAAATACAACAAATATAAGAGAAAAAGATTTAGGAAATTTAGAAATACACCAGAAAATAGGAGAAGATATAAAAATAAGAGAAAGTTTAGAAGAAAACCTTTTAAAAAGAAAGATATAAGTGAATGTAAATGTTGGAATTGTAATGAAAAAGGACATTATGCTAATAAATGTCCTAAACTGAAAGAAAAGAAAGTAAAATATATAAATACATCACAATTCATAATGGAAATAGAACAAATTAAAGAAGATGACAATAGATGGTATGAATATGAAGAGTTTTATATTAGTGAAACTGATAATGAAATAAACTTTATAAATTATGAATCATCTAGTGAAAGCAATTGGGAGGAATGGTAGCAATATACATAGAAGCAGATGTAGAATATAAAAAATATAAATTCCTAAAACAAAAAATATTTATAGACAGTGGAGCAGATCTATGTCTAGTAAAAAAAGAAGTTTTAGCTTCGTATAGATGGGAAAAATCTAATACACATAGAACTAGGGTATCAGGATTTAATGAACAAAAGAAGGAATTAGATGTAATAGCAAAAAACATGAGAATAAAGCTAAATAAAACATTATTCAGTTTACCTATTGTATATCAGAATAAGATGAAGCAATCTATATTATTAGGAAATAACTTTTTAGATTATTTTAAAACACATATAGTAACTTCAAATTCCCTATCATTACAAACTCCGTGTAATAAGTGGATAGTATTAAAAAGAATTATGCCAATAAGTACTATAAATACTATAAACAATTTAAGAATAGAAAGAAATAATAATCTACAAGAATTAACCAAAAAATATAATAATTTATTAAAATCTAACTTCGGAGAAAATCCTATGAGTTTATGGGATAAGGAAAAAATATATGCTGAAATAAAATTATTAAACCCTAATGATATAATAAGATCTAAACCTATAAGGTATAGCCCTTCAGACCAAAAAGAATTTGATAATCAAATCAATGAATTATTAAAACTAAAATTAATACAAGAAAGTAAAAGTCCACATAGTAGCCCGGCTTTCCTTGTAAGAAAACATAATGAACAAAAAAGGGGAAAAGCCCGTATGGTAATAGACTATAGAGAATTAAATAAGAAAACTATATTTGATGGATATTTCTTACCATACAAAAGAAATCTTATAAATAGACTAGGAAATAAGAAATGGTTTAGTAAATTCGATTGTAAAAGTGGATTTTGGCAAATAAAATTAACCAAAGAATCAAGGTCTTTAACAGCCTTTAGTGCTCCGCAAGGACATTATGAATGGATAGTATTACCCTTTGGATTAAAAAATGCGCCACAAATATTTCAACGAAGAATGGACCAAATCTTTAGAAAATTAAAAGATTTTTGTATAGTATATGTAGACGATATATTAATATATAGTGAAACTTTAGAAGAGCATATAAAACATTTAGAGCAATTTATAAAAACAATAGACCAGCATGGAATATTACTTTCTGAAAAGAAATCTGAAATATTTAAGAATAAGATAGAATATTTAGGATACAAAATAGATAAAGAAGGTATACAATTACAAGACCATATAGTAACAAAGATTGTAAATTTTAAGGACAAATTAGAAAATAAAAAAGAGGTACAACAATTTTTAGGAATAATAAATTATGCCTCAGATCATATTAAAGACTTACCTAAATTAAGAAAACCATTACAGGAACTAACAAAAAATAAACCTTTTGGATGGACAAAAGAACATGAAAACTGTATAAAAATTCTTAAGGAAAAGGTGAAAGATTTACCAAAACATAGAATACCCATAGAAACAGATCATTTAGAATTATATACTGATGCTAGTGATATAGGATGGGGAGCAGTCCTAATAGCATATGAGAAGGATGACATAGATAAAGAAAATACACATATATGTGGATATGCAGGAGGAACTTGGAAACCTAATGAATCAAACTACCACATAAATGAAAAAGAACTATTAGCTGTAAAATATGGGATTAAAAAGTTTCATTATCATTTGTTACCTGTTAAATTTGTAGTAAGAACAGATAATACTCAAGTGAAAGCTTTTATTACTAATAAAATAGAATTATTACCAGAATTAAATAAAAGAAGAAAATGGCAATCTTTTTTCTGTTGTTATGATTTTGTAATAAAAAATATATCAGGAACAAAAAATGTGTTAGCTGACTATCTTAGCAGAGAAAATAAACAATGAAAATAGAATATACAAGAAGACAAGCTCAACCATGGAAAATCGAATCAGGATCTTTAATAATATGGACTACTACTTCAGAAGCTGTAGAATTTATAAAAAATTTTGCTCTCGAAGGATTAGATGAAAATAACACAGAAAAACTAGAAGAAGCATATAAAGGATTTCTAGAAATAGAAAAACACATTGGTTATTATTTCGCTCCTAACAGAAGGAATATTGATGAATTATTAATATCAATTATCAGAAAATTAAATACCATTGAATGTCATGCATTTTGTTTTTGTAAAGGGAAAATTTAATTGTTTGTTGTTCTTAGCAGGATAACAAAAGATGGAAAATTTTGAGAAATATATCACTGATGTTACATCTCATATATCAACCAATAATGAAAAAATCACCAAACTCCAAAAGGAGATAGAAACCCTGGTTCAGGAGAACCAACATTTTCTGAAACAAATTATGGAAGCTGTAAAAGACAAAACAACTCTACAAGCTTCAGTTGCAATCCCTACAATAAAACCTATGACATTTTCATCAAAGCTTGTAACCATGCCATCACCTTCAACCAGCATATCAACTACTCTGTCAAATTTATCAATGAGTGATAAGCTGAAATACTCACCTGACACAGTAAAAACATACGAGCAAATGATGAAATATTATGATTATAAATCTAACCCTGATATTTGCAGACTGACAAAATCTACAAAATATCCCAGATACATTTGTTGTGAAAATGCAAAACCTGACATAGTATATAACCTGTTTATACATGGTTTTGTTGACAAGATCTTAACAAATGAAACCATGTATTGTATATCAAAGCTACCAAGTATAATTGTCAAATCCGTGGAAGCTATGATACGGGAAATGGGAGCAGGCTCATACGGAATACAAGTTTTTGATGCATCAACCGATCTAGTTGGAAAACCCATAATAATATGTCAACTATTTAAACTGGGAAGGAATATGACAGATATTGTGGGAGAAACCAAAAGCTTGAAATTACCAAATCCTTGTGATATCAACAAATTCCAGGAATGGTTATGTGAAAAACGAGCTATTGGACTAGCTACCCTCAGGTCCAAAATACAAGATATACTACGAGCTCGGAAAGCTATAATCATTTCTGAAAGCCATGGTGGAGGTTTCACCGAAAGTATAATAACTTTATATTATGATAATATTATACAAAATTCAGGTACTAATGCATTAGAAATGATGCTTGATAAAATAGAAAACCTGAAATATAATCATGCAAAACATACTACTGAATATTATCAAAGGATAACAGGTCCTCGAAAAAGACCTATTATCAGTCTAAGAAATGATGACAAAGGGATGAATTCTGATCCCTTTGCATAATACAAAAATGGTGTAATACACCAGAATATTGCAAATTGAATGGTGAAAACCAAAAAGTTATATTACCAGGAGATTCCAAAAATATCATGGCAGACAAAGATAAAGAAAGAAGAAAAGAAAAAGCAGATTCCCTGGAAAAAGACGACAAATCCTGCAAGATATCATGGCAGACACAAAAGATAAAGATGAAGAAAATATGAAGAGATGACAAAAGAAGAAATGGCAGACAAAGAAAAGAAAAGATTCCTGAATTATTAGTAATTATGTAAAAGAAACCGGTTATCCCGGTAATCTGTAACCATATAGAAAGACTACTATAAATAAATCTATACATGAAATGGAAAGGATATCTGAAAATTTCTGAAGTTCAATTCTCTCTCTCTCAATATGTCTGGCTAAAACTTCTTCAATCTCTATAAACTCTGCTAGGAATATATCATAATAATAGAAACTAGATTATTTTATATGTATTGTATACAATCAGAATTGGTTCAGAAAAATAATATCTTGACGAATAGCGATATGGAAGAGACCGTGTGAGGACTCCTGCATCCAGCCAAAGAATATCCAAGAAGCTTGGAGAGCGTTGTGGATAACAGGGCAAGGGTGAGTTGAGACTTCCGGTGACCAGAAAGCTATTGTAAGAGGTAAAAATTCTGATTCAAATCTGATTGTATGTGATAACATTATAAAATAATGTTTTCTAAGATTATGATGTATAATTAGTATGAGGTTATAGAGATGATTTCATTTAAAATAATGAATTTGTTTTTGTCTATTGCTGATTACATGCAAAAAATAACCATATTAATTAATATGAAACCTACCCTCGCCTTCCCTCTTTAGGGTTGTGTAGATCTTTAAACATATATAAACACCCAGAAATTGTTTGGTTTAAACACCCATCTTTAAACATATATAAACACCCAGAAATTGTTTGGTTTAAACACCCATCTTTAAACATATATAAACACCCAGAAATTGGTATCAGAGCTAGTAATAGGCGGGAGATGAACAGTAAAAACACTGTAGCAAAATAGTAAAAACACTGTAGCAAAAAAGTAGCTGTGAATAGTACACTGTGAATAGTAACCGACAGTGAATAGTAACTAATGAATAGTAAAAAGGAAATAAAATTTGATAATTAAATGAGACCTCCGACAAGAATAAATAGAGAAAGGAATAAAAGATATAAATCTAAAATAATAGCAACTCTATTAATTTTATTTATGGTAGAAAACAAAGCAACACAACAGATGTGTAAGAAAATTTTATACAGACAATTAATCTGACTTATGGAAGACTTAAGGATACAATCAATTCAGTACATAGCTGATAAAGAACCTACATATAACAGGCTAATAAATCAACATATTGAAAGTTGTAAGATAAGCATGCAAATAATAAATGAAAAATTAGATATTATAGCTATGATACAAACAATGTTAGAAGAAAGAGATGAAAAAATTAGGAGACTAGAGGAAGAAAAACTTTTACTAAAGCGAGAAAAATTTATTAAAGAAACTAATTTAGAAATCGAAATAAAAGACTTAAAAGAAGTATTAACTGAACAATATAAATTAATAGACGATTTAAGACAAAAAATTAAAAAATGAATTGGATAGATCCAAATGCAATAACTAGAAATAATAGAAAACTAAAGCAATTAATAAAAAATCAGGAAAAATTAGAAAGAGATCTAGAAAAATTACTAGAAAGAAAAAATAAAATAATATGGACAAGAGAGAATAACGAAGAAATTATGAGAATTTACCAACAACTTGGAAATATGATAATAACATTTCGAAATGATAAACTAAGAATACAAGGACTTAAAAGAATAATTTTAACAAATAATATAACTGGATAAAATATAGATGGATAAAATGTCATTAGAAGAAATAAGTGAAAAACAAGATATGTATTATCAAATGGATGAATACGAAGGAGGAACATCACAAACTCTAAGTTTTAAACCAGATATATATAATCAAATTCAAAGTGAAACAGAAGAGTTAACAATAAAAAAGATATTCAAGACATCATATTTTGAAAGAAATAAGGAAGTTAGGTATATAGCCCAAAAACATGAGAATATAATAGATATAGATACAATAAATGGAAAAACAAGAATAAATTTAATAACGGATGGATTAATAAAAAGAGAATTATCCAAATTAAAACAAAAGGAAGCAAATAAACTAAAAAATATATATTTTGGAGCAATAGAATTTACAATAAAAGCATATTTTCAGAAAAATATCGATACCCCTATACAGATATATGTATTGGATGATAGAATAATAGGAAATATACAAGATTCATTAATAGCAGTAATAAAAGGAAACTTGATATATCAGAAATTAAAATTTATAATACAACCCGATTTCAGTATATCCCTAAGGGATGAAAATAAAGAAAGATCTTTAACATTATACTATAAGTTAGATGGAATAAAAATGCAAAAAGGAAGTAAAGTTATTAGTATAGAAACCAAAATGGTTTATGCTATGACTGGAAACCATCATGTGAAGAAACAAACGGAATTAGGAATAATAGTACCAAAGTTATATAATGATATATTAGAAAAAATTGAGCATAAAGAAGAATCTCAAATAACAATCCCAGAAGAAATTACAATAGATTTTAGTAATAGACAAATGATTCCAAGACAGAGAATTAAACCAATATTAGAAGGATCTAGATTAAGTTTTAGAAAAGAACAAAATCCTATAAGATTAATTAGATCAATGAGTATGACGAGTAGAAAGATAGATTTAATAAAAATAGATACTGATAGTTTGAAAATAAAAATAATAATATTTGACGAAACAATAACAAGAGACTGTATAGCAGAAATTAATACAGGAGCTACCAAAAGTTTTATTCATATAAGCAAGGTAAATGAAGAAAATTGTAAGTGGATAGAACCTCAGACTTACAGATATGCAGAAAATGATAGAGAAATATTTATTACTAAATGTACTAATTTAAAGTTTAAGATATTAGACTTGGAATATAATATAAATATAGGAGTAATAGAATATGATAGTTCGAGTGAATTATTATTAGGAAGCGACTTCTTAAAAATGATAAATTATAAAATTAATAATAATGGAATAAAAATAGTAGATCAAGGAAAAGAAAGATTTATAGAAAAACTATGAATATACAAGAAAAATTAAGGAATAAGAAAGAAAAGTTAAAGAAGATACAGAGTATGTTAGAAAGCGAAATAGATTCACAAATAAAATATTTAGAATATAAGGAAAGACAAACAAAGTTAGAAAATGATATTAAGAAATTAGTAGAACAGAGTAAAAATACTAGTAAATATTGGATAGATGTTGGAAATGGTTGGAAGAAGCGAATCAACAAATAATAAGATGTCAGACTCAGAATTTATAAAAAATTTATGGGAAGAAATAATAGTTAAGGAAAAACTAAATGCAATAATGAGATTGGTAGAAAAACAAGATAATCAAGAAAATTTGAGACAAATAATAAGAGAAGAGTTAACAAGCTTATGGAATAATTCTGAAATACCTACTTTAAAAATGATACTAGACAAGTTAATAAAATTAGAAGAAGGAAAACAAAAAATTATACCAGAAAAAGAAATTACAAATAAGCCAGAATTAAAAGCCATAAATGCATGGAGAAGAGTTAATGAGCCAATGATGATAGATATAAGTAAAATGAAACCTAATATATCTGAACCAATAGGAAAGGTATTAGACAATTTGGGACAACTTAGTAAAAAAGGAAAGTTCTAATGGAAACTAAAGAACAAAAAGAATATAACGTGATAACATTTTTAAAGAATCATGGAAAAGAAATTTTAGAAAGAGAAAAATATAAGTATGAACCATTAAAAAAGGAAACAAATTGTGAAAGCAAAACTGAGTTTAAGATTGATACAACTGTGATAGAATATTTAAAGTCAAAATTAGAACAACAAAAGGAAGAAGTAGAAGAAATAAGAACGGAGAATAAAAAATTACGATTAAATACTAATGAAGAATGGTTAGAAAAATATAAAAAATATAAAAATAAATATAAAGAAACTAAAAAGGAACTAAAAGATGTAAAAAGAGATTTAAGACAAACGAAAAAGGAATTAAATGAAAAAACAGAAGAAAATAAAAAAGAAATAGAAATATTGAAAAAACAATTAAATAAGTTAAAAGGGAAAAAGAATACAAGTGAAGTTTCTAGTACTGTGTCTACAAATAATAAAACAAGTACTAGTGAATCGGAACAAGATAATTTAGGAAAAACAGTGAATATAATAGAAGAATATAACAGTAATTATGAAGAAAATTCTGAAATAGAAATAGAAAATAAAAATATAATAGAAGCTTTAGAAAGAATGAAAAATGTAAATGCAGTAATAAAACAAGAATCAAATAGTGACCAAGAAGATAAAGAAAATTATACTGATATAGAAACTGAAGAAATAAAAAATGAGGAGATGGATAACTACCCAGAAGAAGAAGTAACCGACCATAATATGGAAGTTATAACAAGATATAGGAACACGATACCAAAACACATACCAATAGGACAACATAATGAATTTAAAGAATTTATAGGATCAATGTCACAAGGCGTAAACTTAAATGGATACTTTTTAGACTTAGATAATGTATATGAAGAACAAGAAATTAGTAGGAGAATAACTGATTGGAATTTAGGAATGTATATAGCATTAATGAACTCCACTCATACAGATGAGTTAGAATATACTTATAACTTGATCTCAAAAACGTTAATTGGAAAGGTAGCATATTGGATAGAATCTATAGAATATCAGTTAAAAACTGAAGTACTAAGGTATGCAACGGATTGGAAATCAATGTTACAAATATTTGATATGATATTAAAAAGAGAATTTTTAGGAGAACCTTGGATAGTAGCTAGAGACCAAGTTCTAATAGAAAGAAAAATAGAAATAATAATGAATCTAAATAATATGAAATGCTGTAAAATTAATAGGTTACCAGAATATACTATAAGTTTCACTAAATTCTTTTATGAAGCTAGATTCTTACCCGAAGAAGGACATATATACCAACAATTATATTATGATCATTTACCAGAACCTTATAATACTGAAATAACTAAGGAATATAATAAGTTAGAACCTCGTGAGAACACTCTCGGTGAAAGAATAAGAGTACTAAGAGGATATCTAATGAGAAAATGTGAAGAATATAGGGTACAACAGAAGGTTAAAAAGGATAAAAAACTAGGATTAAGAGAAATATGTGGATTCACTGAAAGAAGATTAGTATTCGGATGTGAAGATAAAAAACCCTATAGGAACTATAAGAAGAGGTATAATAAGAAAAAATCATATGATAAGTACAGAAGCAAACAAAATAGAAATAATTATCCTTATAAATACAACAAATATAAGAGAAAAAGATTTAGGAAATTTAGAAATACACCAGAAAATAGGAGAAGATATAAAAATAAGAGAAAGTTTAGAAGAAAACCTTTTAAAAAGAAAGATATAAGTGAATGTAAATGTTGGAATTGTAATGAAAAAGGACATTATGCTAATAAATGTCCTAAACTGAAAGAAAAGAAAGTAAAATATATAAATACATCACAATTCATAATGGAAATAGAACAAATTAAAGAAGATGACAATAGATGGTATGAATATGAAGAGTTTTATATTAGTGAAACTGATAATGAAATAAACTTTATAAATTATGAATCATCTAGTGAAAGCAATTGGGAGGAATGGTAGCAATATACATAGAAGCAGATGTAGAATATAAAAAATATAAATTCCTAAAACAAAAAATATTTATAGACAGTGGAGCAGATCTATGTCTAGTAAAAAAAGAAGTTTTAGCTTCGTATAGATGGGAAAAATCTAATACACATAGAACTAGGGTATCAGGATTTAATGAACAAAAGAAGGAATTAGATGTAATAGCAAAAAACATGAGAATAAAGCTAAATAAAACATTATTCAGTTTACCTATTGTATATCAGAATAAGATGAAGCAATCTATATTATTAGGAAATAACTTTTTAGATTATTTTAAAACACATATAGTAACTTCAAATTCCCTATCATTACAAACTCCGTGTAATAAGTGGATAGTATTAAAAAGAATTATGCCAATAAGTACTATAAATACTATAAACAATTTAAGAATAGAAAGAAATAATAATCTACAAGAATTAACCAAAAAATATAATAATTTATTAAAATCTAACTTCGGAGAAAATCCTATGAGTTTATGGGATAAGGAAAAAATATATGCTGAAATAAAATTATTAAACCCTAATGATATAATAAGATCTAAACCTATAAGGTATAGCCCTTCAGACCAAAAAGAATTTGATAATCAAATCAATGAATTATTAAAACTAAAATTAATACAAGAAAGTAAAAGTCCACATAGTAGCCCGGCTTTCCTTGTAAGAAAACATAATGAACAAAAAAGGGGAAAAGCCCGTATGGTAATAGACTATAGAGAATTAAATAAGAAAACTATATTTGATGGATATTTCTTACCATACAAAAGAAATCTTATAAATAGACTAGGAAATAAGAAATGGTTTAGTAAATTCGATTGTAAAAGTGGATTTTGGCAAATAAAATTAACCAAAGAATCAAGGTCTTTAACAGCCTTTAGTGCTCCGCAAGGACATTATGAATGGATAGTATTACCCTTTGGATTAAAAAATGCGCCACAAATATTTCAACGAAGAATGGACCAAATCTTTAGAAAATTAAAAGATTTTTGTATAGTATATGTAGACGATATATTAATATATAGTGAAACTTTAGAAGAGCATATAAAACATTTAGAGCAATTTATAAAAACAATAGACCAGCATGGAATATTACTTTCTGAAAAGAAATCTGAAATATTTAAGAATAAGATAGAATATTTAGGATACAAAATAGATAAAGAAGGTATACAATTACAAGACCATATAGTAACAAAGATTGTAAATTTTAAGGACAAATTAGAAAATAAAAAAGAGGTACAACAATTTTTAGGAATAATAAATTATGCCTCAGATCATATTAAAGACTTACCTAAATTAAGAAAACCATTACAGGAACTAACAAAAAATAAACCTTTTGGATGGACAAAAGAACATGAAAACTGTATAAAAATTCTTAAGGAAAAGGTGAAAGATTTACCAAAACATAGAATACCCATAGAAACAGATCATTTAGAATTATATACTGATGCTAGTGATATAGGATGGGGAGCAGTCCTAATAGCATATGAGAAGGATGACATAGATAAAGAAAATACACATATATGTGGATATGCAGGAGGAACTTGGAAACCTAATGAATCAAACTACCACATAAATGAAAAAGAACTATTAGCTGTAAAATATGGGATTAAAAAGTTTCATTATCATTTGTTACCTGTTAAATTTGTAGTAAGAACAGATAATACTCAAGTGAAAGCTTTTATTACTAATAAAATAGAATTATTACCAGAATTAAATAAAAGAAGAAAATGGCAATCTTTTTTCTGTTGTTATGATTTTGTAATAAAAAATATATCAGGAACAAAAAATGTGTTAGCTGACTATCTTAGCAGAGAAAATAAACAATGAAAATAGAATATACAAGAAGACAAGCTCAACCATGGAAAATCGAATCAGGATCTTTAATAATATGGACTACTACTTCAGAAGCTGTAGAATTTATAAAAAATTTTGCTCTCGAAGGATTAGATGAAAATAACACAGAAAAACTAGAAGAAGCATATAAAGGATTTCTAGAAATAGAAAAACACATTGGTTATTATTTCGCTCCTAACAGAAGGAATATTGATGAATTATTAATATCAATTATCAGAAAATTAAATACCATTGAATGTCATGCATTTTGTTTTTGTAAAGGGAAAATTTAATTGTTTGTTGTTCTTAGCAGGATAACAAAAGATGGAAAATTTTGAGAAATATATCACTGATGTTACATCTCATATATCAACCAATAATGAAAAAATCACCAAACTCCAAAAGGAGATAGAAACCCTGGTTCAGGAGAACCAACATTTTCTGAAACAAATTATGGAAGCTGTAAAAGACAAAACAACTCTACAAGCTTCAGTTGCAATCCCTACAATAAAACCTATGACATTTTCATCAAAGCTTGTAACCATGCCATCACCTTCAACCAGCATATCAACTACTCTGTCAAATTTATCAATGAGTGATAAGCTGAAATACTCACCTGACACAGTAAAAACATACGAGCAAATGATGAAATATTATGATTATAAATCTAACCCTGATATTTGCAGACTGACAAAATCTACAAAATATCCCAGATACATTTGTTGTGAAAATGCAAAACCTGACATAGTATATAACCTGTTTATACATGGTTTTGTTGACAAGATCTTAACAAATGAAACCATGTATTGTATATCAAAGCTACCAAGTATAATTGTCAAATCCGTGGAAGCTATGATACGGGAAATGGGAGCAGGCTCATACGGAATACAAGTTTTTGATGCATCAACCGATCTAGTTGGAAAACCCATAATAATATGTCAACTATTTAAACTGGGAAGGAATATGACAGATATTGTGGGAGAAACCAAAAGCTTGAAATTACCAAATCCTTGTGATATCAACAAATTCCAGGAATGGTTATGTGAAAAACGAGCTATTGGACTAGCTACCCTCAGGTCCAAAATACAAGATATACTACGAGCTCGGAAAGCTATAATCATTTCTGAAAGCCATGGTGGAGGTTTCACCGAAAGTATAATAACTTTATATTATGATAATATTATACAAAATTCAGGTACTAATGCATTAGAAATGATGCTTGATAAAATAGAAAACCTGAAATATAATCATGCAAAACATACTACTGAATATTATCAAAGGATAACAGGTCCTCGAAAAAGACCTATTATCAGTCTAAGAAATGATGACAAAGGGATGAATTCTGATCCCTTTGCATAATACAAAAATGGTGTAATACACCAGAATATTGCAAATTGAATGGTGAAAACCAAAAAGTTATATTACCAGGAGATTCCAAAAATATCATGGCAGACAAAGATAAAGAAAGAAGAAAAGAAAAAGCAGATTCCCTGGAAAAAGACGACAAATCCTGCAAGATATCATGGCAGACACAAAAGATAAAGATGAAGAAAATATGAAGAGATGACAAAAGAAGAAATGGCAGACAAAGAAAAGAAAAGATTCCTGAATTATTAGTAATTATGTAAAAGAAACCGGTTATCCCGGTAATCTGTAACCATATAGAAAGACTACTATAAATAAATCTATACATGAAATGGAAAGGATATCTGAAAATTTCTGAAGTTCAATTCTCTCTCTCTCAATATGTCTGGCTAAAACTTCTTCAATCTCTATAAACTCTGCTAGGAATATATCATAATAATAGAAACAGATTATTTTATATGTATTGTATACAATCAGAATTGGTTCAGAAAAATAATATCTTGACGAATAGCGATATGGAAGAGACCGTGTGAGGACTCCTGCATCCAGCCAAAGAATATCCAAGAAGCTTGGAGAGCGTTGTGGATAACAGGGCAAGGGTGAGTTGAGACTTCCGGTGACCAGAAAGCTATTGTAAGAGGTAAAAATTCTGATTCAAATCTGATTGTATGTGATAACATTATAAAATAATGTTTTCTAAGATTATGATGTATAATTAGTATGAGGTTATAGAGATGATTTCATTTAAAATAATGAATTTGTTTTTGTCTATTGCTGATTACATGCAAAAAATAACCATATTAATTAATATGAAACCTACCCTCGCCTTCCCTCTTTAGGGTTGTGTAGATCTTTAAACATATATAAACACCCAGAAATTGTTTGGTTTAAACACCCATCTTTAAACATATATAAACACCCAGAAATCAATTTCTGGGTGTTTATATATGTTTAAAGATGGGTGTTTAAACCAAACAATTTCTGGGTGTTTATATATGTTTAAAGATCTACACAACCCTAAAGAGGGAAGGCGAGGGTAGGTTTCATATTAATTAATATGGTTATTTTTTGCATGTAATCAGCAATAGACAAAAACAAATTCATTATTTTAAATGAAATCATCTCTATAACCTCATACTAATTATACATCATAATCTTAGAAAACATTATTTTATAATGTTATCACATACAATCAGATTTGAATCAGAATTTTTACCTCTTACAATAGCTTTCTGGTCACCGGAAGTCTCAACTCACCCTTGCCCTGTTATCCACAACGCTCTCCAAGCTTCTTGGATATTCTTTGGCTGGATGCAGGAGTCCTCACACGGTCTCTTCCATATCGCTATTCGTCAAGATATTATTTTTCTGAACCAATTCTGATTGTATACAATACATATAAAATAATCTATTTCTATTATTATGATATATTCCTAGCAGAGTTTATAGAGATTGAAGAAGTTTTAGCCAGACATATTGAGAGAGAGAGAATTGAACTTCAGAAATTTTCAGATATCCTTTCCATTTCATGTATAGATTTATTTATAGTAGTCTTTCTATATGGTTACAGATTACCGGGATAACCGGTTTCTTTTACATAATTACTAATAATTCAGGAATCTTTTCTTTTCTTTGTCTGCCATTTCTTCTTTTGTCATCTCTTCATATTTTCTTCATCTTTATCTTTTGTGTCTGCCATGATATCTTGCAGGATTTGTCGTCTTTTTCCAGGGAATCTGCTTTTTCTTTTCTTCTTTCTTTATCTTTGTCTGCCATGATATTTTTGGAATCTCCTGGTAATATAACTTTTTGGTTTTCACCATTCAATTTGCAATATTCTGGTGTATTACACCATTTTTGTATTATGCAAAGGGATCAGAATTCATCCCTTTGTCATCATTTCTTAGACTGATAATAGGTCTTTTTCGAGGACCTGTTATCCTTTGATAATATTCAGTAGTATGTTTTGCATGATTATATTTCAGGTTTTCTATTTTATCAAGCATCATTTCTAATGCATTAGTACCTGAATTTTGTATAATATTATCATAATATAAAGTTATTATACTTTCGGTGAAACCTCCACCATGGCTTTCAGAAATGATTATAGCTTTCCGAGCTCGTAGTATATCTTGTATTTTGGACCTGAGGGTAGCTAGTCCAATAGCTCGTTTTTCACATAACCATTCCTGGAATTTGTTGATATCACAAGGATTTGGTAATTTCAAGCTTTTGGTTTCTCCCACAATATCTGTCATATTCCTTCCCAGTTTAAATAGTTGACATATTATTATGGGTTTTCCAACTAGATCGGTTGATGCATCAAAAACTTGTATTCCGTATGAGCCTGCTCCCATTTCCCGTATCATAGCTTCCACGGATTTGACAATTATACTTGGTAGCTTTGATATACAATACATGGTTTCATTTGTTAAGATCTTGTCAACAAAACCATGTATAAACAGGTTATATACTATGTCAGGTTTTGCATTTTCACAACAAATGTATCTGGGATATTTTGTAGATTTTGTCAGTCTGCAAATATCAGGGTTAGATTTATAATCATAATATTTCATCATTTGCTCGTATGTTTTTACTGTGTCAGGTGAGTATTTCAGCTTATCACTCATTGATAAATTTGACAGAGTAGTTGATATGCTGGTTGAAGGTGATGGCATGGTTACAAGCTTTGATGAAAATGTCATAGGTTTTATTGTAGGGATTGCAACTGAAGCTTGTAGAGTTGTTTTGTCTTTTACAGCTTCCATAATTTGTTTCAGAAAATGTTGGTTCTCCTGAACCAGGGTTTCTATCTCCTTTTGGAGTTTGGTGATTTTTTCATTATTGGTTGATATATGAGATGTAACATCAGTGATATATTTCTCAAAATTTTCCATCTTTTGTTATCCTGCTAAGAACAACAAACAATTAAATTTTCCCTTTACAAAAACAAAATGCATGACATTCAATGGTATTTAATTTTCTGATAATTGATATTAATAATTCATCAATATTCCTTCTGTTAGGAGCGAAATAATAACCAATGTGTTTTTCTATTTCTAGAAATCCTTTATATGCTTCTTCTAGTTTTTCTGTGTTATTTTCATCTAATCCTTCGAGAGCAAAATTTTTTATAAATTCTACAGCTTCTGAAGTAGTAGTCCATATTATTAAAGATCCTGATTCGATTTTCCATGGTTGAGCTTGTCTTCTTGTATATTCTATTTTCATTGTTTATTTTCTCTGCTAAGATAGTCAGCTAACACATTTTTTGTTCCTGATATATTTTTTATTACAAAATCATAACAACAGAAAAAAGATTGCCATTTTCTTCTTTTATTTAATTCTGGTAATAATTCTATTTTATTAGTAATAAAAGCTTTCACTTGAGTATTATCTGTTCTTACTACAAATTTAACAGGTAACAAATGATAATGAAACTTTTTAATCCCATATTTTACAGCTAATAGTTCTTTTTCATTTATGTGGTAGTTTGATTCATTAGGTTTCCAAGTTCCTCCTGCATATCCACATATATGTGTATTTTCTTTATCTATGTCATCCTTCTCATATGCTATTAGGACTGCTCCCCATCCTATATCACTAGCATCAGTATATAATTCTAAATGATCTGTTTCTATGGGTATTCTATGTTTTGGTAAATCTTTCACCTTTTCCTTAAGAATTTTTATACAGTTTTCATGTTCTTTTGTCCATCCAAAAGGTTTATTTTTTGTTAGTTCCTGTAATGGTTTTCTTAATTTAGGTAAGTCTTTAATATGATCTGAGGCATAATTTATTATTCCTAAAAATTGTTGTACCTCTTTTTTATTTTCTAATTTGTCCTTAAAATTTACAATCTTTGTTACTATATGGTCTTGTAATTGTATACCTTCTTTATCTATTTTGTATCCTAAATATTCTATCTTATTCTTAAATATTTCAGATTTCTTTTCAGAAAGTAATATTCCATGCTGGTCTATTGTTTTTATAAATTGCTCTAAATGTTTTATATGCTCTTCTAAAGTTTCACTATATATTAATATATCGTCTACATATACTATACAAAAATCTTTTAATTTTCTAAAGATTTGGTCCATTCTTCGTTGAAATATTTGTGGCGCATTTTTTAATCCAAAGGGTAATACTATCCATTCATAATGTCCTTGCGGAGCACTAAAGGCTGTTAAAGACCTTGATTCTTTGGTTAATTTTATTTGCCAAAATCCACTTTTACAATCGAATTTACTAAACCATTTCTTATTTCCTAGTCTATTTATAAGATTTCTTTTGTATGGTAAGAAATATCCATCAAATATAGTTTTCTTATTTAATTCTCTATAGTCTATTACCATACGGGCTTTTCCCCTTTTTTGTTCATTATGTTTTCTTACAAGGAAAGCCGGGCTACTATGTGGACTTTTACTTTCTTGTATTAATTTTAGTTTTAATAATTCATTGATTTGATTATCAAATTCTTTTTGGTCTGAAGGGCTATACCTTATAGGTTTAGATCTTATTATATCATTAGGGTGTTAATAAGTTTATTTCAGCATATTTTTTTCCTTATCCCATAAACTCATAGGATTTTCTCCGAAGTTAGATTTTAATAAATTATTATATTTTTTGGTTAATTCTTGTAGATTATTATTTCTTTCTATTCTTAAATTGTTTATAGTATTTATAGTACTTATGGCATAATTCTTTTTAATACTATCCACTTATTACACGGAGTTTGTAATGATAGGGAATTTGAAGTTACTATATGTGTTTTAAAATAATCTAAAAAGTTATTTCCTAATAATAAGATTGGCTTCATCTTATTCTAGATATACAATAGGTAAACTGAATAATGTTTTATTTAGCTTTATTCTCATGTTTTTGCTATTACATCTAATTCCTTCTTTTGTTCATTAAATCCTGATACCCTAGTTCTATGTGTATTAGATTTTTTCCCATCTATACGAAGCTAAAACTTCTTTTTTTACTAGACATAGATCTGCTCCACTGTCTATAAATATTTTTGTTTTTAGGAATTTATATTTTTTATATTCTACATCTGCTTCTATGTATATTGCTACCATTCCTCCCAATTGCTTTCACTAGATGATTCATAATTTATAAAGTTTATTTCATTATCAGTTTCACTAATATAAAACTCTTCATATTCATACCATCTATTGTCATCTTCTTTAATTTGTTCTATTTCCATTATGAATTGTGATGTATTTATATATTTTACTTTCTTTTCTTTCAGTTTAGGACATTTATTAGCATAATGTCCTTTTTCATTACAATTCCAACATTTACATTCACTTATATCTTTCTTTTTAAAAGGTTTTCTTCTAAACTTTCTCTTATTTTTATATCTTCTCCTATTTTCTGGTGTATTTCTAAATTTCCTAAATCTTTTTCGGGGGGGGGGGGATTTTAATCTTCTTTATCTTTGTTGTATTATAAGGATAATTATTTCTATTTTGTTGCTTCTGTACTTCATATGATTTTTCTTATATACCTCTTATAGTTCCTATAGGGTTTTTTTATCTTCACATCCGAATACTAATCTTCTTTCAGTGAATCCACATATTTCTCTTAATCCTAGTTTTTTATCCTTTTTAACCTTCTGTTGTACCCTATATTCTTCACATTTTCTCATTAGATATCCTCTTAGTACTCTTATCTTTCACCGAGAGTGTTCTCACGAGGTTCTAACTTATTATATTCCTTAGTTATTTCAGTATTATAAGGTTCTGGTAAATGATCATAATATAATTGTTGTATATATGTCCTTCTTCGGGTAAGAATCTAGCTTCATAAAAGAATTTAGTGAAAACTTATAGTATATTCTGGTAAACCTATTAATTTTACAGCATTTCATATTATTTAGATTCATTATTATTTCTATTTTTCTTTCTATTAGAACTTGGTCTCTAGCTACTATCCAAGTTCTCCTAAAAATTCTCTTTTTAATACTATCAAATATTTGTAACATGATTTCCAATCCGTTGCATACCTTAGTACTTCAGTTTTTAACTGATATTCTATAGATTCTATCCAATATGCTACCTTTCAATTAACGTTTTTTGAGATCAAGTTATAAGTATATTCTAACTCATCTGTATGAGTGAGTTCATTAATGCTATATACATTCCTAAATTCCAATCAGTATTCTCCTACTAAGTTCTGTTCTCATATACATTATCTAAGTCTAAAAGTATCCATTTAGTTTACGCCTTGTGACATTGATCCTATAAATTCTTTAAATTCATTATGTTGTCCTATGGTATGTTTGGTATCGTGTTCCTATATCTTGTTTAACTTCCATATTATGGTCGGTTACTTCTTCTTCTGGGTAGTTCCATCTCCTCATTTTTTATT